>NC_065538.1:19300666-19600666 GCF_932294415.1 Quercus robur
CATAAAAAGGGGAGATGGAGGTAAAATTTTGATTGTTAGCTTATATGTTGATGATCTAATTTTTACTGGTAATGATGAGAGTATGTTTGTTAAGTTCAAGAATTCTATGAAACTTGAATTTGATATGACTGATTTGGGAAAGATGAAATATTTTCTCGGTGTGGAGGTTTTACAAAATCCTGAAGGCATTTATATTAGTCAAAGAAAGTATGCAAAAGATGTTTTGAAGAGGTTTAGGATGGAGAAGAGTAATAGTGTGAAGAATCCTATTGTTCCTGGTGTTAGACTAATGAAGGATGAAGAAGGATCCAAGGTGAATGCTACCACGTACAAACAATTGGTCGGAAGTCTTATGTATCTAACTACAACAAGGCCAGACTTGATGTATATGGTGTCTCTCATTAGCATATTCATGGCAAGTCCAACTGAGTTGCATTTACAAGCTACGAAAAGGGTGTTAAGATGCTTGAAAGGTACTGTGGATTTGAGAGTCTTTTATAGAAATGAGGGTAATGGAGAGTTGATGGCATATACAGACAGTGATTATGCAGGAGATGTAGATGACAGGAAAAGCACTTTTGGTTATGTGTTTCTACTCAATGAAGGAGCTGTGTCTTGGTCCTCTAAAAAATAGCCTGTAGTTGCTTTGTCCACTACTGAAGTAGAGTTTGTGGCAGCTACCTCTTGTGCTTGTCAAGGGGTGTGGATGAGGAGAGTATTGGAGAAGCTTGGTCATTCTCAAGGCAAGTGTACCACTGTGTTATGTGACAACAGTTCTACCATTAAGTTATCCAAGAATCCAGTCATGCATGGACGCAGCAAACACATTGATGTAAGGTTTCATTTCTTGCGTGATTTGACCAGAGATGGAGTTGTTGAGCTAAAGCAATGTGTCACACAAGAGCAAGTTGCAGACATTATGACAAAACCACTTAAGCTGGATATGTTCTTGAAGCTACATAAGTCAATGGGTGTGTGTGTGGTACCACGAGTAAACTGAAAGCATTACTACAATCAGTTTAGGGGAGGAATTGTTGGGGTTGTTAGAGGTATAGTTGAAGTTGTCAAAAGTTCATTCAGTTAATAAATCCTATTATTTAGGACATGTAGGTAAAGTTTGACCATTTCCTTAACCATTTACCACGTTATTAGCCATTTACCAAGTGTGTTGTTTAACGTGGGTTGTTTGTATCCGATTTTATCTCTTTGTAAGGCTTATACAAGCCAACAGCTTATTTTGAATTCAATAACATTTATTCAAATATTTTTCTGAATTGCTTTGTGCTTAGAGTTTACAACAGATGGAAGGTTGGAAGCTATTGAGCGTTGCAATCTGAGTTTGATTGGGAAATTCCTTACATATAAGCCTTTTAACAAAATGGCGGTGAATAATGCAATAAGCATGGGGATTGGATGAGTCTATGCAGATTTTAGAAGTGGGGTCGAATCTCTTTCAATTAAAATTCCAATCAGAGTTTGATAGGACTTGGATTTTGGGAGGAGGTCCCTAGTCTTTTGACAATCAGTTATTACTATTGCAACAATGGAAGGCATGACTGCAGGAAATATTCAAATGGAAACTACTTCGCACTGGGTCCAAATATGGGGTGCACTGTTTAATATGATTTCTCCTCAAGTAGCAAAGGAAGTTGGGAGTAGGCTGGGTGAGGTTAAGGAGGTGGAATGGAAGAAAAGGACGGATGATATTAATATGTTTATGAGAGTGCGAATGGCTTTACCAATCTCAAAACCTCTCGGTAAAACATAAGAACAAAACTTAGGTACAGTACCTTAGGTGCTACTCCTTAGTTTTTCCTCTTAAAATTCAGTCATGTGGCTATTTAACTTAAAAATACACTTTCATCCCATGAGAAAAAATTCATATGGCAGAATCTTAAAAGGATAATTTAAAGAATAGCACCTAAGCACTGTACCTAAATCTTGCTCAAAACTTAAATATAGTTATTTAGGTGTAATGCATTAAATTTTCTTATTAAATTTAAATATAAAATTGTAAGTACTCAGAAAATAAAGGTCCATGCCCACTAAAAATAGTAGTACCTTATCCTTCAAACCAAGACCAAACAATAGAATTTCTTTAGAGAGTGCGAAAATATTTCAAGTGCAATTCTAAACGAGGTTTAAGTCTAAGACCGAAGAGCCCAGAATAACAGAGAGGTATTGCATAAGTAGAGAATGAGAAAAAAAAGCTCTCCTCGGGCAGGTCCGAGGATTAGTTTCTTGTTTATATATTGTTTAAGTTCTATACCAGATAATGCACTACACACTTTCTCATTTTTCTATTTCTTAAATAAATGTCCCCCTATTTCTGGGAGACTCCCTTCATTTTATATCCCCCTTCTTTGCATCATATCCTTCCACCTATATGCTCCACACATTTTGAATGATACTTGTCCCATCAAAACTCTGCTAAAGGCGGTGGAAATGGCTACTAGCTGTGAAGTTACTGTTCAGAGGTTATTTCCTCATTAATGCGGCTAATAAGGTTGGTGCAGGGCATTCAATGCGGAGGAGGAAAGTGTTCCTTCCAGGAAACTTCCTCCTATCATCCTTGCCTTCATTGCTACCCTTCTCCTTACCCTAGAACATCATAAAATGCCAATTGTCTTGATTCTACTTCCATCCTTGGTTGGATGAAATCCTCAGTGCACATTTATCTCTTCGGACTTGGACTAAGCAAATTATTCTCTAATCCAATCCTCCTCGATCCTCGGACCCCTCACAATAGCCCCCTAAAACCTTGCTATCAGTAGATACTCTGAAAGTAAGGTTTTAGTAGTAAGGGGGAGGTTGGTACGTGCTCAATGTGTTCCCATGTGGAGATGTCACTTCATATGTCTTCTGAACGTTCCTAACGCTTCGGTATCCACAGTCCTGTAATTATTACATTACGCGGCTGCTTGTCCCCCCACGTTCTACCGTGCGATGTCGATCCTACAGTCCCATTTTTGTGGGATTTATGAGCAAGAAATTTACTACTCTTTTTCAACTCTTATATAAAGAGAGACTGGGGGTAATTTTTTCCAATTACACACTTTCTAGAAATTTTCTTTGAAGCAACGGTCCAAGGAAAACTTCTTCTAGTTCTAGTAAGTGCCTTTGGCCCTTCATCCAACATTTTAAAGAAAAATTTTCTCTTTCTTACTTATTTTTTTCCCCTGATAGGAAAATATGGGTAGATTTGCCAAATTAGTTGATACCCTTGAGGGCATGGCTGCTTTTAGGGCTAAGTATAGAATCCCAGAGAATGTTTAACTTCAACATTGTGAACTAGGGGAGTGGTTGGTTATAAATAAGCCACTTGGGGCAGTAATCATTCCCATAGTCGCCTTTATAAAAGGAGGAATGGAGATTCCTATAGGTAGGATAACTAGGGATTTTCTTATTAACTTTAGGTTATCCCCGACCCAATGTTCTCCCACCCTTTTTAGGGTCCTCGGCAATGTAGATATGATAAACCGAAAAATGTGAACCAACCTTACATGTCATGACGTGAACTGGGTATATAATTGCCAAAAGAAGAAAGACACGGGTTACTATTTTAGGTGTAGAGTACCCTCTGTTAGGTTGATTTCTTGTATTCCTGAGTCGATAAAGGTATGGATGAAGACTTCCTCATCGTCTCGGGTGAATGGCATGATGGTTTGCACTACCCTACCTAAGATGGGGAACTAGGTGGGATACCCGAGAACCTAGAATAACTTAGATTGCCCTCTTTCCCTATCTCGCTACTTTTACTTATAAAGAGAACTTTATTTATTTTTTTATATATTTTTTTTAAACTAACTCCTTTCCTTTTCGTTTCCTCGGCAAACAAATTTCACACTGCCCAGAACAAAAATCTGGTGAACTTTGCAAATCTCAACCGAATTCTTCAATCAAAGATCTTCCTCCATCGAGATGGACAACTTCGAGCGGTGCACGTAATCCTAGGGTTCAAGCCTATCTCCACTCACTTTCAATTTCCCAAGCATGTGATTAAAGCAAAGGACCTGAGGCTAGCCTTGATTGACGTAGCTGTCCCCGGATTCTTGAATAAACCTCCACCCTCCGGTACACAGGACACTCAATTACCTGCCTCACTTGCAGCCAAGCTCCTTTACTCCCATAAGCAACCTCTTCCCTTCGACGACGAACGGGAAGAGCCAAGTAGAGAACCAACTCAGAAGGTGCAAGATAAAGACTTTGAAGTCTTTTATCAGGAAGATCCCAAGGACTCTCCAACACCCGCTTATCGCCACCTTGTTGTCGCTCAAGTCAGTACTAGCCAGGAAGCAGCGGACATTCCTGAAGCCATGGAGTTGAAGGAGAAAATGCCTAACTTGCTCGTGTTACTCACCGCCCATGCAAGGGGAGATGCCCTCGTGGTACCTATTGTACCATAACCACCTACTCCTGCTCCATCCCATATTCCAACTACTAATCCCCTGAGAAAAAGAGAAAAATGGGGAAATAGATTGAGGATTCTAAAGAAGGGGAGATACCCCAGCCCACACAACAGCCATCTACCAAAGAGCTCAGAGTCATAAGGGCTCAACAAAAAAAAGGCACTTTTGTCGAGGCTGCCAAGGGTATCGAAAGTGAGCAGTGGTCAAAGGCCACTATATGGAACCCTACCTTCATGCTCAGCTCGGGGGACCCTGTCACCTCTGAGGCATCCCTCAGGGATGCTCAAAAAGGTAGATCCAGGTTAGTGTTTGAGTGCTTGGAAAAAGCACTACTCCTTCCTGATGACATGCAGGAGTTGAAGGGGCTGAGGAAACGTGAAATGTTCCTCTCACTGAAGAGGGATCTTGCACAGGTTAGTCGGGCACCTCTACTTTTCTACAATTCTCTCATATTACTTAACAAGACTATAACTTGTGTAAGTAATTTCTTTGAAAACAGGCAGTGCAAGCAGCCTTTATAGCCAAGGAATGGGTTGACCACACTCTGTTTAAGTCTCGGGAGACATAGGGTAAACTGGTACAATCAGACAATGCCTTAGTTGACGCTAAGAAAAAGTATAAGGACTCATTTTTTTCACTTAGTTGAGGCCAAGAAAGGGCGTAAGAATGCCGAGGCTGCCTTGGTAAGGTTTGAAAGGCAAGTGGTAGATTTGGGTTGGTGTTTGAGTGCCTGGAAAAAGCATTGCTCCTTCCTGATGACATGCAGGAGTTGAAGGGGCTAAGGAAACGTGAAGTATTCCTCTCGCTGAAGAGAGATCTTGCAAAGGTTAGTCGGGCACCTCTACTTTTCTATAATTCTCTCATATTACTTAACAAGACTATAACTTGTGTAAGTAATTTCTTTGAAAATAGGCAGTGCAAGTAGCCTTTTTAAACAAAGAGTGGGTTGACCACACTCTGTCCAAGTCTCGGGAGGCATAGGGTAAATTGGTACAATCGGACAATGCCTTAGCTGACGCTAAGAAAAAGTATAAGGACTCATTTTTTTCACTTGGATGAGGTCAAGAAATGGCGTAAGAATGCCGAGGCTGCCTTGGTAGGGTTTGAAAGGCAAGTTGAAGAGCTGCAGGCTTCTCTAAAGAAGAGCAAAACGTAGCTAGCCCTGGCCAACGAGCAGATTTAACGCCAACAAAAGCAGTTCGAGGGCAAAGATACTGAAAAAGTGAAGGCCAAGCAAGCGGCATACAACGTTGGCATAACTAAGACTACCCAAAGTCTTACTGCCTAACTCAGAGATGTAGCTCGGGCTTTTTGCCTCAAAGTCAAGGGTAAAGCCCTCAATGCTTTGGAGTTAACGTTGATGCTGATCTATGGGGAACTGATAATGTTTATTACCCTCTAACTCTTCACATTGCTCCAAGCTCTACCCTTCCTTCTCTCGATCCGAGCTTTGCCTCCTTAGCACCAAAGTCCACAACAGCCCTGACTTCTACACCTTCTGCCAAAAAATTAAAAGAACAACAAACTTCATCCTTGGTGGTAGAGTTAGAGCCAGAAGATGTTGTAGAAGTTGAGCAGCTGAAAAGAAAAAAGAAAGAAAAAGAGAAGGAGGTTGTCGCCTTGTTATTCCTAACTTAGCACATAGGCTGATTTTGTAATGGGCTAGGTTTAGATAACGCCCCTCTCTTTCTTTTTTTTCTTTGTTCTTCGGTTCCCTTGTAATTCAACCCTTGAATGAACATATGCAAGTTTATTTACATTCCTGCTTTGCATGAACTCCAAATTCTTTACTTTGCCAGTTATAACACATGTTCTATTGACTAAAACATATAACCAAAAGTATGTTAAACCCTCTTAAACTTATCTTAATCCCAACAACATGGTCCATGAGTTCGAACAGACTTTTAATCACACTTTTGATCTAAACATTATGTATTAAGACTTTGCCAAACACTTTAGTATTTTCACATACGGGTTAATTTACCCGAGGTTTGTGACCCGAGGAGTCGAACAAGGCCAAGGTTTTGTTTAACACTTAAACAACTTCACACAAAGGTTAATTTACCCAAAGCTTGCGACCTGAGGAGCCAAACAAGACCAAGGTTCTATTTAACACTTAAACAATTTCACATAAAGGCTAATTTACCCAAGGCCTGTGACCCGAGGAGTCGAACAAGACCGAGGTTCTGTTTAACACTTAGTCAATTTGACATAAGGGTTAATTTACCCAAGGCTTGTAAACCGAAGATCAATCAATGAATAGATGATAACTGAATAGAATCCACTATATTATTAATAATAATACCTACGTAGGTTATTTACATTCCATGGATGCAGAACAACATTTTCATCTAAATCTTCTAAGTAATAAGCCCCAATTCCTGCTATTGAAGTTATGCTATACGGGCCTTCTCAATTAGGACCTAACTTTCCTCATGAAATGTTCTTCACTGTTCCCACTACTTTCCTTAAGACCAAATCTCTAGGAGCCAATGGCCTCATCTTAACTCCCTTGTCATACCCTTGTCTGAGTTGTTGCTGATAATGTGCCATTTTAACCATGACTACTTCTCTTCTTTCGTCAACTAACTCTAAGCTCGTTGAAAGCAAATGGTTGTTCTCTTCTACATTGAACTGATCAGTTTTCAAGGTCGAGAACCCTGTCTCAAGGGGTATGACCGCTTCAGACCCATAAGTCATCGAGAATGGGGTCTCCCCTGTTGATCTTCGGGGAGCAGTGTGATATGTCTATAATACATTGGGTAAATCATCTACCCATTTTCCTTTCACTTCATCTAGCCTTTTCTTCAACCCAAATACTATAACCTTATTGACTGCTTCTGCCCGCCCATTTACCTGTGGATAGGCTAGAGTGGAATACCTATTTCTGATACCTAGCTCCCCATAATACTTTCTAAAGGCCTTACTGTCAAATTGGAGTCCATTATCCAAGATCAATGTATGGGGAATCCCAAATCTAGTAACAATGTTCCTCCAAATGAACTTCTTTGCATCCACGTCTCTAATGTTAGAAAGAGGCTTGACCTTCACCCACTTTGTGAAGTAATCAATCTCAACAAGAAGCCACCTTCGATTTCCAACAGCCCTTAGGAATGGCCCAACTAAGTCCAAGCCCCACTGAGCAAACGGCCAAGAACTGGAGAGTGGATTTATAACCCCTCCAGGCTGATGAATATTTGGGGCATATCTTTGACACTGATCACACTTCTTAACATAATCTTGGGCAGCCCTGGGTGAGAGCTCTATGCAATAAAGATCTCCCCCCAGTGTGACTCCCAAAAATCCCTTCATGCAGCCCTTCCAACAAAGGTTCCACAGCTTCTAGGTGAACACACAGTAGATACTGTCCCAAGTGAGAGGTTTTATACAATTTCTGCTACTCAGAAAGCCAATATCGTGGGGCTTTTCTACGTAACTTTTCCGCTTCGCCTTTGTCCTTGGGCAACAACCCTCCCTTTAAGAATGAAACTAAAGGGTCCATCTAGCTTGGCCCGACTGGTATGCTATGCACTCTAACAGGTAGCTGGTCATTATGGCTAGAAGTTACCAAATCTTCTACAATTATGACTCAAGGTAGGCCTGGTCCCGAAGAGGTGGCTAACATAGCCAACGAATCTGCATGGGCGTTCTATCCTCTCGGGATTTGCCTTAGAGAGAAAATTTTAAAGCAAGATTGGGCATGCTTAACTTTAATGAGATACCCCTGCATTTGTTGATCTCTAGCCTCAAATTCTCCATTGACTTGCCCGACCACCAACCGTGAATCCGAATAAACTTCTACAACTTCCTTTTTAAGCCTACCAACCATTGCCATCCTAGCCAATAAAGCTTCATACTCTGCTTTGTTATTTGTGGCTGAGAAACCCAACCACAAGGACTTTTATCTTCTGAGGGGATACCAGGACAATCCCCACTCTAAAGCCCTTTAGTTCTCCGCTCCATCCATATATACTTCCCAAGCTATGGAAGAAGAAGCAGAAACCACCAGGACACTCGGTACTAGCTTCTCGTCCCTCGCAGCATCTTCAATAAACTCTACAACCAAATCTGCCAAAACTTACTCCTTTACAGTAGTACGAGGCATGTACTTAATATCCAAGGCCCCGAGCATGGTCCCCTACTTAGCAATCCTTCCTACATAGTCAGACTTTCATAGCAGTGCCTACAATGGGAGTTGTGTGAGCACAACGACAGTATGTGCCTGGAAATAATGGGGAAGTTTCCTTGTAGCATGTATAATTGCCAAAACTGCTTTTTCCAAGGGTAGATAGCGAGTTTCTGCCTTTTGCAGGGATTTGCTGACATAATAGACAGGCTTCTGCACTCCATGCTCTATTCTAACCAAAACCAAACTTACTGTATGATCGATGACTACTATATAAGCATATAGTACCTCTTCCCTCTCAAGTCGGGAGAGAACAAGAGGATGCGACAAGTGTTACTTCAATTCTTCAAAAGCTGCCACACATTCCTTAGTCTATTCAAAAATTTTCCATTTATGAAGGAGCTAGAAAAATGGCCGACACCAATCTGCCCACTGAGAAATAAACCTATTCAAAGCAATCATCATTCTTTTCAGCTTTTGTACTTCCCTAGGATTCCAAAGTGGATGCAAATCATTAATAGCCTTGATCTGGTCAGGATTAACCTTTATTCTCCGGTGTGTTATCATGCACCCTGAAAGTTCAAATAGTGTATAAAACACCCTTGAACGTTTAGACCCCCAATTACAAAATAACCAATTCAAGCTTTATGACAAACACCAAGTGTATGGAAAATGAACACAAGCTATAAACAGAATTGGTAAACAATCTAAGCCAATTAAAATCACATCCACAGCAGAAAATAAAAGGCAAAGATTAAGGGAAGAGAGATGCAAATACAAGGACAACACAACGATGTGTTATCGAAGAGGAAATCGAAGCCTTCGGCATAAAACCTCTCCGCCGCCCTCCAAGCGGTAAGTAATCAACTAGAAAATATAGTTGGGATACATGAACAGCAATAGACCCTCCAAGCCTAATCTACCCAGTGTACCTAAGCCCTCCAAGTTTCTTGCCCCAACGAGGTTGCGCCGAACGTATTTCTTTTCTAGCTTCCCGGATTCCGCTACTTGACCATAGCATCAACCAATGTAAAATTGGTTCCTTCCTAACTACTTCCCAAAACACCAAGCAGCCCTCTCACAGTAATGGATATGGTGAGAAAAGGTTTTGGTAAAATGCCTCTTAAGGATTTAACAATGGAGAGGAAGAAAGTAAAGGAATTTGAAGAGTCTCTTATGTGAAGATTTTGGATGAATCAATCTTGTTTTACTCTAGGGTTTCTCTCTCAAAATTCCCTCTGGAAGCTCTCTTTCTTTCATGGGTATAAGGGGTATTTATACTGGGGTGAGAATGGAATGTGAAGAGTCAGGTTTTTCAAAATAGGGCTGGCTCGCGGCTTGGCCTCGCGGCTTGACTGAGTCGCGAGATCCAGCCGCGAGATAACTAAATGGCCAGTTGTCCTATTTTGTCCTGTAGTACTCCAACTAGCATGATGCTTCAACTTTTGGCATGCCTGACACGTGTGCAGCTTCTGGCGGCTTGCAGTCGCGAGTCACCCGCGAGATCTAGTTGCGAGTCTTTGTTTTTCTTGCACACTCTTAAGCATTTCATCACACTATCTCACTCACTACCCTTACAAGAATCCCACCTAAATACAGGGTTACTAATTGCTGAAAAACAAGAAAATTTGGCACGAAATAAAACTAACAAGATGGTTGATTAAATTCAACCCTACACACCCCAAAAATTTTCCTGAGCTGACACCAAAAGAGCACTTAGATGCATTAAGATGAAGTCTATGTTTCCTTAGCACTAAAAATACATCTTCTAGGTCCTTCAAATGCTCTGAAATCTACTTACTTTTCACCACCATGTCATCAATGTATGTCTTAACAATCCACCCAATCTATGATTCAAACATCTGGGTCACCATTCTCTAATACATAGACCCAGCATTCTTTAGGCCAAAAGGCATCACTCGATAATTCCCAGTGGGAGTTCGGAAGGCTATCTTCTCCTAGTCAAACAGTGCTAGAGGTATTTGATGGTATCCTTGAAAAGCATCCAAGAAACTCATCTGAGGATGTCCAACTGTCGCATCCACTAGCTAATCAATCCGTGAAAAGGGGAAAGGATCCTTCGGGCACACCTTGTTCAAATCCTTGAAATCAACACACATGCGCCATTTCCCATTCTTCTTTTTCACCAGCATATTATTTGCCAACCATTCAGGATAAAAAGCTTTTTTGATTGCCCCTGTCTGCTTAAGTTTGTTCACCTCTTCTTTCACTGCCTCAGCATGCTCCTTTGAGGAGCGTCGGGGTGGTTGCCTTCTTGGTATAGCACCAGAACTTGCATTCAGCTGATGACATATAAACTCAAGGTTAGTCCCCAGTGCCTCGTAAGCACTCCATGCAAAGACATCCACATTACTCTTTAAAAAATCCAAAAGCTCTACTGTCTCAACAAGGGGCAGCCAAGCCCCAACTTGAAAATACTTATCTTCATTTAAACCAATCATAACTCTTTCCAATTCTTCAGAGAGTAGTCCCCATGACTCAACTCTAAGACCATCCTCGGGGACAGTTAATTGCTATAGGGCCTCTTCCCCCCCTTGCTTAATAGCAGCCACCAAACATTGTCTAGCCACTACCTGACTTCCAACCAATTCTCTAACCTGTCCTTGTGTGGAATACTTGACTTTCAAATGCAGAGTAGATGATACTGCCCCCATAGCATGAAGCTAGGGCCTCGCCAAAATAGTTGTATAAGGGGAATAGGCTTCAATCATAATAAAGTTAACTTGCACCACCTCGTCCCCAACTTGCAGGGGTAGCCTAATCATTCCCCGGGGGATTATAATCCTTCCATCAAATCCAACCAAAGTTGAATCATACTTCTCTAGATCCTCGGGCTTGAGATTTAACCCCTTGTACAAATCTGGATACATAATCTCAGTTTCGCTTCCTTGATCCACAAGGACCCTTTTCACATCATATCCCTCGATCTAAAGGGCCACCACTAAGGCATCATCATGGGGTTGGAAAGTCCCCACTTTGTCCTCCTCAGAGAAACCCAAGGTTGGTGACGATTCCAGCCTAGCTCTCTTAGATTCTCAGGCTTAATCCCCCAGTTTTGGCCTTGATGCTACAAACATGACCCCAAAGCACGAGCTAGTATCATTCCTAGGCGTGGCAAAAATTACGTTGACGGTACCCAGGGTTGACCGAGAAGCAACATCCCTCTGATACCTAGCCCCGGCTTGGCCTGTCTGCCCTGTAGACTAGTGCAAAAACTGCTTCAACCTCCCAGCCTTCACCAATTAACCCAAATGGTCACGTAAGGTTCTACGATCCTCTGTAGTATGTCCCCTATCTTGATGGTAGTGACAATAAAGACTCTGGTTATGCTTGGTCAGGTCTCCCCCTATCTTATTGGGCCATTTGAAGTAGGGCTCATTTTTTACCTTCTTGAGGATTTGGTAAACTGGCTCCTTAAATAGCAAGTTAACCATTTGTGTGCTAGCCCCCGATAACCGGTTATTGAACTCTCTTTGAGATCGATTGTGATTATAGCCTCTTGACTAAGGATCCCTCTTTTCAGGGGGAAACATCTTAGCCTTACCCTTCCCTTAGGTTTGATCCTCCTCCACCCATTTATGCTCGTCTATACGGTCCATAAGCTGACGCATACTTCGAGCAGGTTTCATCGTCAAAGATTTCCTCAAGTCATGCTCAGTTGGTAGCCCAACCTTAAAGGTTCTAATAGCTACATCCTCGAAATCACCATCCATCTCATTAAACGTTTCCCAATATCTATCAGAGTAGGTCTTCAAAGTCTCCCCTTCCCTCATCACCATGGATAACAGGGAATCCAAGGGTCTAGGAACTCTACTGTACGTCACGAACCTCGCTCTAAAAGCCCTAGTTAGCTCTTCAAAAGATCCTATTGAAGCTAAAGGGAAATACCTTGCACATAAGAGCCTCATTCCTCAAATGAATAGCCATCCTCTAATTGAAGTAGCTTACATGCTCCACAAGGTCGGTTCTCCTATTATAAATGATAAACATAGGCTGTGTACAGCGATGGGGGAAGCTTGGCTCTATCAATCTTCCTTTCAAAGGGTGATTTTGAAATCTAGCAAAGGGCCTTACTCATCGCATCATTCCCCATGTTCCTAGGGGATGAACTTTCTCCTCGCCTTCTCCTATACTTCTATAACTTATCTAAACGTGAAGATACGGAGAAAGATTCATTGGGAGGTGTCCTAGACCTTTGTCTAGAAGTTCGGTCTCTACCTTCATCAGATCCTTCACTTTATGAGGGTGTTGAATCTCCCCCATCACGCTCCCTCCGACACAACTTTTTGCGTAAATGGTCAATCTCTAGCCTAAGATTCCGAGTTTCTTGCTCGTGTGAAACATGACTTCTAGTTCTTGAGTGGCTCCTCTCAATGCGCTATGTATACTGCATTTCCACCCTAACACTTAGGGTGTGGTTATGCTCCCTATCTCTCCTTCTTTCCAAGTTAACAAAATGATCCACACGCTGAGATCCAACAAATTCTTCTTGATCTTGTCTACAATTGGCCATAGCTTAGGAAGAATGAACTACAAATGAAATTCCCACAAACAGCACCAATTGTAAGTACTTGAAAAATAAAGGTCCAAGCCCATTAAGAACAGTGGTACTTTGTCCTTCAAACCAAGCCCAAACGATAGAATTCTTTAAAGAGTGGGAAAATATTTCAAGTGTAATTCTAAACAAGGTTTAAGTCTAAGACCGAGGAGCCCAGAATAACAAAGAGGTATAACAGAAGGAAAAAAAAAAATCTCATCAGGCAGGTCTGAGGATTAGTTTCTTATTTATATATTGTTTAAGTTCTACACCAGATAATGCACTGCTCACTTTCTCGTTTTTCTATTTCTTAGAAAAATGTCCCCTCATTTCTGGGAGACTCCCTTCCTTTTATAAACCCATTCTTTACATCCTAGCCTTCCACCTGTATGCTCCAAGCATTTCTAAGAATACTTATCCCATCAAAACTCTACTGAAGGTGATGGAAAGGACTGCTAGCTGTGAAGTTACTAATCATGGGTTATTTCCTTATTAATGCAACTGATAGGGTTGGTGCAGGGCATTCACTGTGGAGGAGGAAAGTGTTCCTTCCAGGAAATTTCCTCCAATCGCCCTTGCCTCCATCGCTACCCCTTCTCCTTACCTTGGAACATCACAAAACACCAATTGTCTTGATTCTGCTTCCATCCTCGGGTGGATGAAATCCTCGGTGCACATTTATCTCTTCAAACTTGGACTAAGCAAATTATTCTCTGATCCAATCCTCCTCGGTCCTCGAACCCCTCATAATAACTATATTGAATTTTATTGTTTTTGTAAAAAATAATATTGTCTAAGCTTCATTGATTAATAAAATAATATGTTTGAATTTAATTGTGAAACTTGATGTATAATACTTAATTAAAGAATTGTGCCTAAATTTATCAAAAATGAAATTAAAAGAGAAAAGATGATATCATGTCCCCTTGATTGGTAGGAGAAAAGAAAGTAGAGATATTAGTTTTTATGTCTAACCTATTTGGCCTATTTATTAATTGTTTTTATTTTTATAAAAAAAAATTCAAAATTTTCATTTTGTTAAAATTATTTTAAATTATAGATTTAATTTAGACATCTCAATTTATTCATATATCATTCTAGTGATGTTCTTGTTGAACATAAGCCTATGAATTTTATATGGCTAATGTTGTCAAAAGAAACTTTTTTTAAAAAGAAAAGAACGACAAAAATAAGTATAAAAAAATGAGAAAACTATGAGAGGCAAATGGTACTTTTGTTGCACCATCCTTTCTTCCGTAACTCATTTTCCTTCTAATTTTCTTTCTATATTTGGCTGGATGAGAGAGTTGGTGGCCTTGAGCGTAATATCAATGCACTTCCTTAATTTCCTTCCTTTGTTTTTCCCAACCTACCAAACAAAAGAAAAAAACCCAATTCTCTTCCTGTTTGCATGAATTTTATTTTCCATATATAATGCATCCTTCTATAATGAACTTTTGTATCACCAATTAGGAGCTTAATCATAATAGCTAGCAACTAAGGCTACATAGATGGGATAGGACTTGTCCAAGCTAAAGCTATGAAAACAAAATTGGGTTCATATAAGATCATTACCTTTTTTTTTTTTTCTTTTTTCTTTTTTGAGAAAGAGATCATTACTTGTTAATTTCTTAAACAAATCCTTACCTATTTTTTGGTTCCTAGCTAGTTTATATCTTTCATTTTTTCTTTATTTTGTTTTAATCATAACCATATATTTTTCTTGTTTATTAAAAAAACTAATATATAAAATTTTCTTCACACGCATTTTCCACTTCACCATGACATCATAGCATTCACTATTATTTTCTATATAAGGAAACAAATAAATTTTGTCACTCACACACAATTTAAAGTCACATGACTAGATTTGTATTTTAAACGCACTATATATCTTTTGGGAATCATAAGATTAATCAATCAAAAAGGTTATATAAAATTGCTTTCTGAAGGACATTACACGTTCGCAGAATTTGTTTTCATTCTTTAATTTTCAAAAGCTCCTGTAGTCCTCCGTAGTTTTCTTCTTTTCGTGAGTAAAAAGTGTAAAACTAATTATGAATAATTGAAGCTTGTTTGCTAGCTTTCCTTCATTTAATTCAATTTTTAAACATCATCACAATCATTAGGCCATTTAGGTTTTCCATATCAATCACTATCTGTCTCTTAATCATCAGTGGTTAAAATTCAAATGAGTAGTTAACTCAATTTTAAGATGCAAAAGAGAGTATTATCAATGTCATGATGAGTTGTTGCACAATATGGTTCTTATATATTCTACAAATCAATTTTTTCTTTTGTGAAGTATATCTTGAGACAATCATAATGGTCCAAAATAGGCCTTGTGTCGTAAAGTCAGATACAAATTGACATGAAAAACTCTCTCTCTCTCTCTCTCTCTCATACCCAAAAAAAAAAAAAAAAAAAAAAAAAAACCCAACTAAAAGGAAAAATTGATATGAGACAAATTTTGATTGAACACCTCACCTACTAGTTAATTTACTTCACGTATTTGTAATACTAATGATATCTCAAAACTTACGATAGATTATTATAAGGACCTCTCTTTTCACTTGAGACATTTTCTATCCTAAAAAAGGACCATAGAAGCTAAGAACTTTGCATTTGATGTGATAGCGCCATAGCTGCAAACTCTCCCATCTCTATATAGGGCATTGTTCTAGAAAGCAACGAGTCTTTTATGTGCAGATGGAACATATCATTGACAAAAGAAACAAAATCTTGTAAAAATTGTTGGAGAAAATGTCTTACCCAACGTGTCGAATTAAAAAAATGGTTCAAGAAGTTAAAAAAAATAGCCTTAGGTAGAGCAAGAACCATGTGGAAAATGACATTTACAGGTGCCAACATTTTCAATGGGGGACACCAAAGTTTCTAGCCTTAGTTAGAGCATGAACCATGCGGAAAATGACATTTACAAGTGTCAACATTTTCAATGGGGGACGCCAAAGTTTCTCCGTTGGCTTCTCGAACGAAAGTGCTTTGCTTTTGTTGAACTAAAAAATAATTTATATAGACAGCTTTTGTTCTTGTTCTTGTTCTTGTTTTCATTTTGTTTTTTCACTTTCCTAGTTCAGGACGTACGTAATATGGCAAGTGAAGCGAGTTATCAAATTTGAAGGGCTCTCTCTTTTTTCTTTTCTTTTTTTCTTTTTTAAATTATTGCATGCATGAACAATAAAGCCAATTCTCTTTATTGAAAACTTCTTGCTCAATCAATCTAGGCTTAAGTTATAACTGGGTCACAGTCACAGAGCCAACTGTGCTAAGCATATACAGCCAAGAGTTAGAGCCAAAACGTATTAAATAGGGTCAATTTAAAGGTGAGGTTAGGGACCAAATATCCCTATAGAGTATAGACACTGACCATTGAACGTGTAGAACAATAATTATGTCCAATACTCCAGAGACTATGCAGAGGCCAGAACCGTGGATCAAATACGCTCTCAAATTTGCATACTATATTATAATACGTACTAGCTAGGCTATATATATAGAGCTTCACTATGATCAATTTAATGTGGGGGTATCATATGCATTACCCTCTGCTATGACAAAGCATATAAAGACGAGAGCTAAAGGTCAATTAGTGTCAATTTTAAGGACATGATGTTAGATAGGGACCAAACAATATCCATACTATAGTCCTACTCCTTCCACCATATAACATGCAAAACAATAATATGATGATAGATACTCTAGGGAATAGGCAGGCCACAGACTTTTAGTCTTTAGATCATTTACGCTTTCCAATTACTTTGTAATACTAGCCTGAATTTGAAGCATGAATATGGTCAATTTAAAGTGAGTATCGTACATTTATATATCTTCTTGCTTGGAAAATTCCCTACATAAATGTTTGAGTTATGTTCTTACCAAACCTCCACCGTTCTTTCCTCACCAACACGAAATCTAAAAAGTCAAGGAAAGCTCCAATATAGAGAAAGGGGAAAAAAAAACGAGGCAAAATTTCAGAGGTTCCTTGTAAAATAAATGTTGAGGAAAAGCCAGAGAAGCAAGCAGGAATTTGTGTAGTTAGCATAGTAAATGTAGCAGTTGAAGAACAAAATCCATAAGCAAAAAAGTGCGGACATTTGGTTCAATAAAAGATAATACGCGCACGCCCAGTGGGACTCGAACCCACAATCGCCTGATTAGAAGTCAGGCGCCTTATCCATTAGGCCATAGGCGCTTCTTACGTCTGACTTATCTCATATATTTTATTTAAATTATAAAAAATAGCGATTAAAATATTCTTTATTATGTTAACAATGTAACACCAATCCAATTCTTGTTACAACAGTTTATAAGTATTTTATGCTAAAATTTGTAGTAGCTTTCATATTTCTCTTTAGAAAATACTAAAACTACTACATATGCATGTTTCTTATAAAGTAAAGTTGCAATGGATGTGATTAATAGACTTCAACCATGATAAATGAACATTTGAATTGTTTGTTTTTGATAATTACTTATAAATTCTATGTAATAAATTTTGTATGATATCTAACATTAAACATTTCTTCTTCCAAATTTTCAATGCAGATTCCGAAGCAATAGTTGTATAGTAAATGGTAATACAAGTTTGTACCCAAACTAAATATTCAAAGCCTTATGAGCAAATAGCATCCTCCCCACCTATAGTTTCAGGGTTCAACCATCCTATTCAAAGGCTGAGAGAGAGAGAGAGAGAGATGTAGGGTCAATTACACGTAGATGTGATGCCTATTGCTTTGTTCAGAACTTCACATTAATTAATTTGGAGTTGATTTCAGCAACCCTTGTGAGTTGTGTCAAAGACTTAAAATTGAAGGGGCCCATTCTACCATGGATATATGGTTGGCTAGATAGATAAAGTTTTCAAAGTTCAAATCATCGATATATCTTAAGATCTTCTAGGTTGTTTTTTAAGGGTAAAGTTTTTGTGTTAAACGAGTGATTTAGATTATGTCACATTATCATTTAACAATTATGATTAAGATTTTAAGAACTGTATATCATAGGGTTATCCTACAAATTAAGTATAAACTCTAGATGATTCCAATCTCTCTTTTAGTATTTGCAAAAAACTAGTCCCAATATATACTGCATTTTCCATATGAAATTGTTTCTAGTCAACCTTTTATAATAATGGACAAATTTTTACTCCAAGATAATAATAAATAAACAAATAAAGGACAAGAAGTAATCCTACTATATGGAAAACACACACAGAAAGGGGGACAAAGTTGAAGTTAACCTTTGCTAATTGATATCAATATAGGAAGCTGAACTAGAGCAGGTAGCATGAAGAAAAAAATAATCTCTGGAACGGTCCCATCTCCAATTTGTACATTAGTATAAATGTGCAGACCATAATTATACGATTGAAATGTATTTTTATAAGTGTAGCCCACTACACAAAACAAAAAAAAACAAAAATGGAGAAACGGGTCCATATTGTTTCTCATTTATCAATTATCATTTGAAGGTGTAGAAATTTTCAGGTTCTGTAATGAATCCAAAACAGCAAAATGGCAATGATAACAGGAACCTAGCAATTCATAATGCAATTTGCAAGGAAGCAACAATCTTGTCCAAATAGCAGAGGCCTACAATGAGCTGGTTCCAACTCTAAAGTTGATAAAACCTCTTAACTACCATATCAGCCAATTCCGTTGGACCTCAATTAGTAGAATTTATTGAGATTGACCTCAGCCAATCAACAGCAAACAACCAATGGGGTGATCTGCCATGATGAGACGGATAATTAGTTGATTATATACCCATCTGAGTATTCAATAAAAGCAAATTTGATTATTAGAATATGAATCATTCAAAATTAAAATAGGATAATTATTGGGATTTTTTCTGTGGGGTTTGGCATCGCCATGAATGACTGCATCGTAAATATAAGAGAATTTTATACTTGTGCACTAATTAAGAATGATTTTATATATGAAATACTACTCGTGCACTAAGTTGTCACGTTGCCCATTTTTAATATGATTAATTGGGTGTTTCTATATAGTCCACTCCTTTTAACTAATTAATTATGTGGAGAAATCCTTTCAAAGAAGACCCCACGGTACTTGTTAGAAGTTAGAACGCATGAACTATCATAACATATATAATATGAAGCCTTTTTTTTTTCTTTTTTTTTTTAACTCTTGAGAAACGATTTTTGAATTTTGAATGTTTTGATGAAAATATCAAGAAGTGTCAACTAGTAAAATTATAAGACTCTTAGCATATAACATGGAACTTGATAATAAAAAATAAGATGTGTGAAGATTTGTTTTTCTAAACAGTAGACCTCAATGCATTTTTTCAATTATCTTTTTTAGCTCAAAGATGACCATGAACTATAAATAGGAAACAAGAAGAATCAATAAGATACAATGGTAAAAAATTAAGATTAGAACATATGGAATTATCAGATTTGATAATTTAATCACACTAATTGTAAAAAAAAAAAATATATATATATATATATATATTACAATAGTTATGCATATACCAAATCAATAAATAAATAATATATTAGCAACGGAGTGAAAAACCACTTCGAATACACAAAGACAGTCCCGTAAAACATTCACTATAAAAGAATTTAAGGGAAGGCACCAAGATCAATAACCAAAAATAAAATGAGAGATGAGGATTTTTGGTGCTCAACAAAAGCTCTCTCTAGTTGATCATCAACGAAACTAGCTGGGTTATTGAACTTACTCAGCAACCTATGCATATGAGATTGTGCACAGCATGCTCAACATGATGGGGAAATTAAAAACCAATTTATGGCTATCTCGCTCGAGCATACTTAATATTGACTCACTTGAGAGTGAATATTTATATGCTAAATTGGTGGAAGACTACTAATGGGGATTTTATTTGGGGCTTCATTTTTTTTTTTTTTTTTTTTCCTGACAAACAACGAAAACTTCTTCGAGTATTTGACTATTCATTTTGACATGTACAGTCCCCCTCTTCTCACACACAGCAAATTATTATAGAGAGAAATCTCTTGAAGATAACTTCAAGATGATGGCAATATGCTTCATTCTTTTTCCAATTATTGGTAAATAGGATAATTGAACCCTTTCTTGGAAATGCGAGTTACAAAGCTCTCGCATTAGGGACCTCATGTATGTCCTTAAAAAAGAGAGCTCTACATCAAACAAAAGGTTCACATAAATACTCTCTCTCTCTCTCTCTCTCTACTGACTTAGGCATCAAAAACTCTCCAGCAAGGCTTCCCTCCGGTGGGTCCTTCAACTTTTTTTTTTTTTTTTTTTTTTTTTTTTTTTTTTTTTTTTTTTAACTTCTTTTTGTAGGTTTGCAAATCCGAATTGGTTGTGCAGATATATTATCGAAACTTATATTTCATTTGATTTAAAAACATAAAAAATTATATATCAAAGTGTAAATCATCAATTCAGCAAAAAAATAAAAAAATAAATAAATCATCATTTCTTGGTGAGATTGAGAATTGACTAAAAATAATGCTACTTCCACAAAATTGAGCAAAACTTTGTGTAAATCAGTTAGAAGTAGTAGTGTAGTACTCGTACTCCTTGTACTACAAACTCATACTGTAAACCCAACTCACTACCTCCTTCAATGTCAACCGTGCCATAAAAAGCACAGCATTACTTACGAGTCATGTGACCCTTCTAGCTAGGACCATGCCCTAAAAAAAAAAGCACATGGGTGTTATTTATTTCTTCGTACGGTATTTGGTTATTGGTATTGGTTACCTAACTTACATCGTGTCATTCCTCCTTCAATGCTTTCCTTTTTTTTATTTTATTAATATTTAAATTATTATTATTATTATTTTGTTTTGTTTTATATCAACTTAAAGCCATTGGGACATCACCATGGATATTTTCATTTGATGTGTACATGTGAAAGTGCTATTTAAACTGCGGCTCTTGTTTCCTCAGAGTCGAGGCCTAGAGAGTAAAATAAAAAAAAAAAAAAAAAGAAATTGTCTTATAGTACTAATTAATTGATTTTTATACTAATCAACTTACTAAAAAGTCAAGTTGAAAATCTTTCTAATTATATCAAAATCTTTTGAGTTAGAAATACCACCCTTGTTGGCTTTGTTTGAAACTTGAAAGTTGACATTTCTTCAATATCGTTAGCTTCTATTGATAATTAATTAATTATATAGGGAAAAACTCAACATGTATGATATCATATATATATGGTAACGTGTTGATGCAACTCATGCAAGGAAAGAGTTATCAAATTAGAAATCAAAAATTCAATTTCAACTTTGATGAATATATTTTTCTATTGTTCATCCAAATTAGTGGAAAGAACGTCCAGCTATAGCAGATTTATAGAAAATTTAAATTTGTACGAATTGAATCTCTGGAGAGTGGAGAGCATATCACTTGAAAGGTGTGGGATTAACCAGCTGTCAAGTTTTTTTTTTTTTTCCTTTTCTTTTCTTTTGGACCAGAATAATACAATTATATATAATTCTATTATACATCTCCAACGATTCTCCTCGTTCATTTTCAAAAATAATATAAAATATTTCCTTTTTAAAATTTTATGTTCTAGGTTGAAGGTTCTTTCTTACTGTGAAGTTTGAACCCAAGTTTTTTTTTTTTTTTTTTAACTGAACCCAAGTTATTGACCTCCATTAATTGGAGCTTGCGTGAATTATGAATGAATAAGTATATCTAATCAATTAACTTTTTCAAGTTCTAGGCAAATATAAGTATATAACTCCCAATTGAACTTTCATACGGTTCCATTATTCTAGGATCTAGCTACTTTTTAGAAACTTAATTATCTACTGACTCTACAAAGTCAAGATAGCTAAGTCTTTTTTTTTTTTTTTTAATAAGGAAGATAGATAAGTTCTTTTTTATATATTCTATCTAATGCATGATTATGATAGTTAATGATGAAAGAAAGACTTAGTTATTGTTTTCATTTCTTTCTAAATTCAAGTTGGTTATTTTTTCCTAACAAGTGGGATAGCTAGGGCAATTCAAATTTAAGTTCTCCTCTAAGTTTACTTAACTTGGCATGATAGATATATGAGAAAATCTTGTTATACACTCGTTATTATACACTCCATATGCACTTCCTTTGAAACAACAAACGAGAGTGCAATTCGCTTGAGAATGTAATTTGGTTGATTTAAACTTTACCACCAAGATGGTAATTTTGTGAATGATACACGTACAAAGCAACGTGCATCATCATCATCACATGGTGATTGACAACGATGAATACAAGGCTGAAGGACGAGGTGGTGGTGCCATTGTAGTGACTGCAATATATGTTATATACCTATATTGCAGATGATATATAATCACGAAGATGGAGAAAAGTGATTAGAATGGTAAAATTACTTAAAAAGTAACTGCTTGTACATGTAAATGTGATGGTAATATATGGGTCTATTTGGATACCGACTATTGCTAAAAACTGAAAACACTATAAAAAAATAATTTTTAAATGTGTAAATAGTGTCGTAGAACCCAGTTTTAATGAAAATTTTGCTAAATTTCGTATTTGTGGGTCCTGTGAACAGTGCACGGGACTCATTATTTAAAACGCAAATGCACTGGAAAACTTTTTCAATGCAATTCAAACTAACACTATAAGGAGTATATTCTTTTATGATAAACATGCAGACTTTTTTTTCTTTTGCCCATACCCATTTTTTGGTCCTATATCCACACTGTTCAAATCGAAATCATACACACAAAATTGCGTGCAGCATTGGTAGTTGGCCATGGCATCATTGGCAATGGTAGCTAAGCAGCTAAAAAGAACAAAAAGATGGGTTGTACCATGATGAGGTCGATGCAATGATTTTAAGGCAGTATTTGCCATCCCATTTTTGTGGACTCCATTGTTGCGCCAATCTTATATTCCTAACAAATTTTAGTAAATGATATGATAGCGACGAAGATGGAAATTTATAACAAAGCATGGTAAAAAAAAATTAAAAATTAAAAAATAAAAAACCATAACAACTTAGAGGTAATTAATATCTTAAGGAACAACATTAATATTATACCAAGAATCTTATATATCATTTATTAACTCTTAGCAATTTTTACAAAGAAATTCAGAATTCAAATCCCACCTCATCAAATATTGAACCATCAAAACATCAACATTATCCTTCTACTATTTTTTATTCCCAAAAAAAAAAATACACACATTGTGTTTTTTATTTTGCTTAATTTGGTCTTTTACATCCACGTTATTCAAATAGTCAATAGTTGAAATTTAAATAAAATAATTGTAGATTAATTCTACAATCTTCTTAGCTTAAGTGATTGCTAAAGATGTGATTTAAAATATGGCTCGAATAAGTAAAAAGATTAATTGATTCTTTTAGCTTTTGCTTATGTCAATTTTTATATCTTTATTTTTTTTTTCTATATACAATTATGTTTTAATCATTTTTCAGCAAATAATGAAATAAATTTATAGTAAAAACTTGTATACAAATAGACACTAACTCATATTAATTGGAACTTGGAACTAAGGATTAAGTTAAGTTTCTATTGAAAGCAAAAAAGCTTTCAGTAGAAAAAACTTCTCAAAAAAAGAGCTTTCAGTAAAAAAATTTTATCTAACCGGACATTAACTCATATTAGTTGGAATTAAGCATTTAAGGATATTTTGGAATGAGTAAATGGAATCCAACAAAGTGAAGAAAAAGGGAAATTCACCGCCAAGCTTTTTAGAGCATATTATTGTTTAATTAGCATAAATATACACCTACACCCTCGGTTTAATAGAAATGCTTTTTAACTTTTTAATTTTGTTTTATAATTCAATAGTTATAATAATAGGGAAATAAAGATTCGAACTATAGTTCATCCGATAAAAAAAGAACATGTTATGACACTAAATTATAAAATTCTTAGCAAATTTTCAATTTTTCTAATTGTATTTGTATCTCATGTGGTATCTAATTATTTTTATTAAATACTTTGTGATACTTTAAATTGTTTAAATTTATATGTTGATTTAAGTTTATTCCCGCTATATAAGTGATTACAAGTAGACTTAATTAATTGTAACTTAACTAATATTTTTGTATTATAAAATAGAAAACTTCAAAAAAAAACATTAAGTGGAAGAGATTGTGTTACATCAAATTTTTTAAATTAGATTAGATTGACGAGTGATGTGTTAAAACCACACTATATTCACCTAATCTTACATACTCATTACTCACTCAACTGCATCTCTCTCTCTCTCGCCACATTGATCCCAGGCATATAATTCAATTATTTTCGTGTGACTGATTTTCATTGATGCTTTTAGCAGTAAATAGATAGAATTAGTTGATTAGAACAAACAGATTCTACCATAAGTAAGATTAGAAAAATTAAAACTCATGGGTATCAATGAAATGAAACAGTATCAAACCACAAATAGGACAGATATATTTAACTCGTTTAGTTATTCCTTTTTGCTGCAAATTAAAGCTACAGAGAGGTACTGTGAGTCTGTAAATTGACCCTGTAGCATATATAAGTCATTTTCATCCAACTAAAGTCTTTAGCAAATGTCATTTTCATAAATTGCTTCCATCAAAAATTAAAATTGATGCCAATGTCTCCAATACGTAAACCCCAATTTAGGGCTAAGGGGTTCTTGACATTGATGGATGATGAGCCAAGCCCTGCCTATATGTGGTTAGGAATTAGCCCACAATAACTTCAGTTTGGAGAATTTGTCTTTCTTTTATGTTAGCAACTAGCATAAAGCTTGTGACTTGTGAGAGTAGGTAGATCAAAAAAAAAAAAATTTCTTGGTTTTGAAATATGGTAAATTGGACCAAGCACTAAGAGCACTGAATTAAACAATGGGCTAATCTAAATGAAATCTTCCTTCTTTTTCTTTTATGGTTTTCCCTAATCTAAGTAATAGTATCTTGGATTCAACTTAACTAACAAACATTAATCACACAACTTTTTCTCAAAATATATATATATATTTTTTTTACAACTTATTAAAATAGTAAACTGTGATTAAAGTAAGGTTATTTTCGCATTAACTCATCACTAGCAATACTTTTATATATTAACCATCAAAACAATATTCTTTCCAGTAATTGTGAAATTTTTTTATGCCATTTGACTTATATTGCTGTATAGGTAATTAATTCCAAACCTTTTAAGCTTCATCAATTATTTAGTCCCACAAAAGTTGAGTTTTCCTGGTGCATACTGCACAGATTGACTTTATACAATATGATTAATATAATTCTTAGTGGAGAATGTGATATCATTTTAAAACAAAAATTTGTAATGAAAAAGGAAAAGTCTAAAAAATAGCCGTTGAATTACATATATGATATACATGCATCTTGGGTAGAAACATAAGCTTGAAGTAGCCTATGTATGTCAGCTCAGCTTGCTGACGAGGCCTTATTTGCTTCATACAAAACAATACTGTTTTTAAAGCTTAAAAATCCCTTGACTTTAATTATCTTAACTTCTAGTGATTTTAACTTGTCCTTTTTTTTTATTGCTAGGTAAAGACATTTACTTGAAACTCCTCCCTATGATAATCATACTTAATTATTACGCATACTTTTAAACCATTTCATTTTGACAAGAAACACATGGGAATTGAAATCGGCTGGTAAAAACAAATAACTAGTAGTGTGGAAATGTTATAGAACATCATAACTTATTTGATTGAAACAAGTAAACTAATTCTTTGTTAAGTTATTAATTGATAGAAAGGCTTGGATGAAAATTAAACAATTAACCAACTATCTAGATAAATTAAAAAATAAATCAATACTTGATTATTATTATTAGGTAACATATATAAGATAAGTGTTGAAAGACCAAAATCATGGTACAACTGCACAAGTCAAGAGTTTAAAACTTCTGGAATACTACTTTACAGCAATATGGATTATAGATAACATAAAATTAAGAGGGTCATGGAAGCTGTTGTAACAGTTTAACAACAATCCATCCTTGAAATGGTCTAAAATATTGAGTACCATCCTAGTGTTAGTGAAGTTATCGTGCAATAAATTTTTTGTGTTTTTATTTTTTTTTCATAAGATATAACAAAGTCAAGAGAACCCAACTACTAATCATCCTATGCTCTTCTCAAATAACACCCAAAAAAAAAAAAAAAAACCAACATATGTAGCAAAAGACCACGCTGAGTGTACTGGGTTTTTTTTATTTATTAGATACTATAATATTTGAATCTATGACCTCCCAATAAAGCTAGGCTCGCAACAATTTCAAAACACACCGCAATTTGTCTACCTTGATGATCTAAAGTGCGGGGTGTAAGTCAAAATTGCGGTGTATATGTCGTGAATTTTTGTTGTGACCCTAAAAGAATTTATATCCTTGATGATTGCTCTACTAATAGTCATTTTTTTTTTTTTTTAATATCTTGACAAATTGATCTAATTTCCCACCAAAGAAAAAGATTTCAACTTCTTATAAAGTTTCATTGTCTTATTCAAGATAGCAATCAAATTCTTCAAGAATGGATAAGGGTATCCGAGTATATGCATAAACATCCTATTGAGAGCAATACAGTACCAAATTTTAAGGTGAACGTATAACACAATGTCCAAGTATACAGTTGATTTTGATGACAAACTATGCATCAAAATGCGCTGATTTTATTGGATTTAAATTTTTCAATATCATCATATATATGTCGTCGCTTGATTGATATCTTAAATCAATTAAGATTAATATTGATTTGAAGAACTCCTGAGTTTCTCTTCTTGAGATGAATAAATTTGTAAAGAATTTGAAGATGAAACATTCAAAGTATCTTTTCTTATGGAATGGAAGATTTTAATTTGAAATTGTTAACTCAACAGCAAGTTATTTCCAAGTAGAGGGACTTGATATAAGACACGATTCACCTCATTTTTATAGGAATGGCAAAAATTCCTGCCTCATTTGATTAGTACTATATTGCTCTATTCTACGTTGATTTTTCTTGCCCTTAAGAGGTGACATGGTTGGGACAAGTTTTACTTGTCTTAGCCCGTCTACCCCACCCCGCCCCACCCATGCAACATTTTGCTTAATAAAACTCATTTATTTTTAAAAGATAATAAATTGTCATCTCTTTTTGATAAAAAATTTTCTCTGCATAAACTTTATCTTGCTTTGGTTAGCATTACTTCATCGAGTTATATGGTGAATTTGTCTTTGTTCGGGTAGATTGAGGCTATTTGGTGGTTATATTAGATTCTATTGTTCTACTGTATAATTTTATATAGTAGATGGTTTTTATTTTACTTATAAATAATTTTTAGCTTTGAATGTCTACCAGAAAATATTGGATATGAATTTTATATTAGAAAAAGAAATAAGAATAATATAAAAATTAATTTAATATTAAATAGGATCTCAGTATAAAATTGATACTAGCAATATAAAAAAAAAACACAAATATGTACAAAATTAATCAAAGAGAGTTTTTTTTTTTTTTTTACAAGATAGAATTCTACTCTAACCTAATCTAAGTGTATATGTGTGTGAAGCTCCCTCTTGGAGACTTAAACCCCGACCCTTACCCCCCACACCCCACAAACACTTATACTTGTGGAGTGATCATCGCACCAAGGGTGTGCGATGGTATCAAAGAGAGTTAAAATATAATGAAATAATACAACAAAAAGTTAATAATGAAAATAATTGTAATGACATTGAAATATGATTAAATTATTGAAACTTAGATGATAAAGTTTTAACTAACTTAAATTATAATTAAATCTAATCCATTGATTCAAGGAAATATATCCTAACAATTAATAAAATAATTTTTTAAATAATTAATAAAACGTAAGATGCAACTTGAGGGGAAAAAAGTGTGGGGTGTTGTGTGGTATTCTAGATTTCAGTTTAGAATTTTTTTTTTTTTTTTTAAGGGAAAGAAGTCAAAAAAATTATAATATACTATTAGTTTGAATAGAATTTAAATGATACAATTGTTAATTTTATCCCTTAATTTGAGGAAATATATCCTAACAATTAATAAAAATTAATTTAATAATTAATGAGAGTAGTTGTTTATTAGGAAAAACATTGTTAGAGGGAGAGAGAGAGAGAATCATATAAATTTATCAACACCTATGAATCTATACAACATGTATATCATTCCAATACAAGTACATATGCATTTGATGCAACTCAAAAAATAAATAAATAAACAAAATCTTGGGGTGTAAAAGAGATTTTATGGAAAGACCATTAGTGAATATATATGAGTTCTAAAATTTTGATAATATATTTTTAGTTGGAGTACGATTTAAATTTCTAAAATTTATATGCATGTTAAATATTTTGTTAAAACACTTATTGTTACTTTATCAAAAGAAATTAATAAGAACAAATAAGTTGTTGTCTCTATCAATTGAAACTTAGATATATGTTACATGTTATGTTAAAACACTTATTGTTCCTTTATTATTTTTTTAAAAATAAAAATTGATAAGAACATATAAGTTTTTGATTCTATCAACTGAAACTTAAATACATGTTGCATGTTTTGTTAAAACATTTTTTGTTCCTTCATTTAAAAAAAAAAAAAAAAATTATAAGAACAAATAAGATTTTAACCCTATCAACTGAAATTTAGATGCATGTTGCATATTTTATTAAAACAAATATTTTTATTTTATCTAAAATGCATGTTGCGTGTTTTGTTAAAATACTTATTGTTACTTTATCTAAAGAAATTAATAAAAACAAATAAGTTGTTATCTCTATCAACTAAAACTTATATGCATGTTACATGTTTTATTAAAATACTTATTGTTATTTTACCTAAAGAAATTAATAAAAACAAATTAGTTGTTGTCTATATCTAAAAAATTATTTTTGACCTAAAGAAATTGATAAAAACAAATAAATTGTTGTCTCTTTCTAAACAATTATTTGTGTCTGAAATATTGCTATAATTTGGTTAAACCACTAGGTGCAACCACAACTTCTAGACAAATTTTTATTATATAGTATATGATATGTTATGATATAATATAAAATAAAAAAATAAATAAAAATGCCCCATTTAACGTTATCATCTTTCACCTCGCGTACTTATGGTAATTTAGGTCTAATCGTACTCTAACCCTTACAACACTCTCATGTTGCATTAGTCCCTTTGTTTTTTTTTTTTTTTTTTTTTTTTTTCGTTCTTATTCTTATTCTTTCTC
Organism: Quercus robur; assembly: GCF_932294415.1. Taxonomy (NCBI): domain Eukaryota; kingdom Viridiplantae; phylum Streptophyta; class Magnoliopsida; order Fagales; family Fagaceae; genus Quercus; species Quercus robur. The sequence goes on from NC_065538.1 coordinate 19,329,979, forward strand.
CTGGCCCCTGGGAATTTATTCCTAATTAGAATTCAGGAAAATGATGCATATATCATTCATTTGTCAGAACATAGGATAGAATCACAAGACGTCACCACATTTAAAACCTTTCAACTTTGTTCTCTCTTTTTTTTCCACATGTATGAAAATCCCAAATGCCGCAATTTTTGGGAAGAAAGCTCAGTGTTGTTTTGTCTCCCGGAAATTTACTCCCATTTGGCATTCAGTAACATGATGCATCTCATTCAAGTTTGTCTTCACACGTGATGTTGTCATAAGAAACCACAACATTTGAAAACATTGCAACGGTGTAAATATTGCATTTGTGATGACAATGAAATTTTGAACATTCCAAAAAGAAGTTTGAACCTTCCAACGGCACATTTTGCCTTTTGTTTCTCAAATTCAAATCCAATTAAAAGTCTGATAAATAGGCAGAAAAAGAATAGCCAAAGCAGTAGTACTAAATGGAAAAGAAAAACCTGAAGTCAAAAGAAATAGCTAAGTAATGACTCGTGCTGTAGACTTCTAGGCCTACCCCCAAGACAAGTTCAAACATGAAGTATTTTCAATTCAAGAAAAGAAAAATGAAGGTGGAGATAAATTGTAAATTATGAGAGAGAGATGCTTATGGTGGTGATGATGATGATGGTGATTAGTTGTGATAAAGAAGGTGTTGATGATTACACTAATAGAGCAACTAGAAATTAAAAGTGATGTAGTGATAGGATGACTACAATAATTGGGGTGCATTGGCCGAATAGCATAGGGTCTACCATATATCCCCCACCAAGGAAAAAAAAAGTGGTAGCAAGAGAACATGTGCCATAGCAAGTGAGCTATTGGAACCTTTAGAAACAATTATGCAATAAACACTGTTTTTGAACAACAAAAGGTGATTTAATCATAAAGTATTGTCCCGATCATGTACCATTTGTGTCTCTTAATTAATCCCAACATGATAGACAGCTCTTAACACTATCATTTAGGTAAAGCGTCCAAGCATAAATAACACAATTAGTCACATTCAAAGGCACAAGAAAGGTTTAACAATAATCTTTTGCCCAATATCTTGGAATTGCATAAAAGGTAAAGAAGAGAAAGGAAATGCAATTTTTTCACAGAAATCTATAACAAAGTTTACCAATCTAATTACAAGGGGTAAGATATGGGACCATTTGAGATGTGAAACAAGAAAGAGAGAGAGAGAGAAAAAAATGGCAATGCATTGCTGCGTCATTCAATTATTTATCATCAAATTTCAAACGTATATAGTATATGACAGCTACATGAAAAATCAAACAAGAAAAAGAAAAACAGGACTCTTCAATTGTGTGAGAATTAATTATATTACAATAGAGAGAACCAGTTAGAAAAAGTAGTAGTAATTAGTACTACTAAATAAGAAAAAAGAGAGAAGAAATGTAGTGAAAATAAAAATACACACCAATTTTAATTAGTGATTAATCCCACACTAAACCTTAAAAGTTGCAAGGAATCAAACCCTCCAAAGCCAATATCTGATCACAAAAACCAAAGGGTTGCTCATACTCATACACCCATGAAGAACCATCAACCGAGTCAAGCAGCAAGAGCTCGGTCCGTGACTCGGCCAAGCCCAACTCAAAGCTCCCTTCTATATTTGGCAACTCCACAATCTCACCCAGCTCCTCGGACTCAGAAGCTGTACATGTTGTTGCTGTTGTTGTTGTTGTTGTTAATGAAGATGATGACAATGATGCTGAAGTTGATGATTCTGAATTATTATTGTTGCTGTTGTTGTTGTTATCTAGGTCCACCATGGCTGCTGCTTTAGCTGCAGCGGCTTGAATGTCACGCGGCAAAAGTGAAACAGGACGAGGTAGCACATCAGCGAGGTCAGGAAAGTTCAGCACAGCAGAGCTACCTTTAATGCTCAAAGCTGCAACATCGTGTGCACGTGCGGCCATTTCTGGAGTCGAGAATGTACCAAGCCAGATGCGCGATTTCTTGCGCGGCTCGCGAATTTCAGACACCCATTTGCCCCAATTGCGCATTCGTACCCCGCGGTACACAGCGTGCTTATTGTTATTGTTGTTGTTGTTGTTGTTATTGTTGTCGTCGCTACTACAATCCACCTCTCTGGCTTTTTTATTGGGCCTAGTAGTAGCAGCAGCAGTAGTAGTATTTGGTAAAGATTGGGAATTGGGTCTTTTTTTAGATGATGAATTGGATGAGCTAGAAGGTGAGGATGGTGATGATGATGAAGAAGAAGAAGTGGATGAATTTGTTCTTGAACTTGTAGCTTCTGAATTGTTTGATTCTGTCATTGTTATCAAAGAGTATAGTACACAAAAAGACCCAATTGTGAGGATATAAGGTAAGAGAGTATATACTTATTTTTGAGAAAAATATGATATGCTTTTTATGTAGATTGGCTTAGATATAGGCTAAGCTAGGTAAAGGTAAAGGTATGTCACAAACTCACAAAGCACAATGCAGAAAGTTAGGGAGAGAGAGAAGGGGGGTTTTGTAGAGGAAGGAATGAAAAAGAGAGTATAGGTAGAATTAGAGTTTGAGACGCTCCTACACAAAGCGACCTTTAACCAACCATTATTTTTGAGATTTCTCTTAATGACAGAAACATACTTGTACAAGTACTATAAAAAATTAACTGAGGGCTTGAGGGAATTTTTATTCATTGAGGGGTTGAGGCATTGTGGGGTCTACAGAAGAATCGGTCATCTTGGTTTACTGTATATGTTGTGTATGTTTGTGTGTCTTATTCACTGTTGTGCCAGCAACGTTCAATTTTTCTTTTCTTTTTTTTCTTCTTCTTCTCTTTCACCTCATTAGTCCACGTCTCCCTCTTCAATCTTCATATGTCCGTTGAGAATCAGTTTACTCTTTGTTCTTTATTTTATTCAAAAATGCTCAAAACTATCCCATTTTTACTTTAACCGCAAAACTTAGATACAATATTTTAGATATTGTTACTTAGAGCACTTTTTCTAAATTATAACTATCTTCCTTTTTAGTAACTCTACTAACCAGCGTTAACATTGTCTCCTCTGTTTTTTTTTTTTTTTCTTTTTTTCTATTTTTACCTAGCTAGAGAGAAAACCTGAGATTTCTCACACAATCAACTGTGACCAAATTTATTCCTTCCTCCATTTTATTTGATGTTTGAATATTTAATAGAAAATTTTTAATTCCAACAAAAAAAAAAAAAAAAACTGTGTTTGAATATTGTAGCATATACCATATTGATATAGATACACTCTTTTTTGGGTAATAAATTTCACAATTGTTTAAATAGTTGATTATAAATAGTAGACACAATTAACATTCATGAATTTATCACTGACAGCTGACTACTCAATAATTATGAAATTTGTTGCCAAAAAAAGTTGTTTTCGTGCTGCTATTATTTATATCCTTGTCTGATTCAATACCAAGTGAATAATATTTGTCTTTATGCATATGTAATTATTGAGAAAATTTATTTTCCGTAATTTTGTACATTTCTGCTAGTACTAGTACTAGAACAGAACCAAGTTATCCTGTTATTTTCAAGGGTACAAAATTCAAAATCTACCGCACCCCACACACCGAGATCCTAATCACTAGGCTATCACTCAAAGATGGTATGTCTCTTCATCTTTTCATTGTGTCAATTTTTTTTTTTTTTTTTTTTGAGAGGGTGTCAATTATTTTTTAATGAGTAAGCAGAAGAATAGAGTTTTGATTGGGATAATACATACAAAGAAGCATCAATGTATGTAATGGTAGCTAGTGGATGCTTTCTAGTATTGTGAAGTTTCAAACAAGGTGCATGATATATACTTTTCATAATTAATACATTGCATGTGTTTCTATAAGCAACAGTAGAGGTTAAAATAAAAATTTAAAAAAAAAAAATTTTTTTTTTTTTTTTAGATGCATTTTTTAAAGCAACATCATTGTCATGTTGAAATTCTAGTATGGCTAGCCATTACATCATTGGCACGCTTTTACCAGAAACTCAGCAAAATGGCTTTTTGTATGGGTTTAATATTACGATTGGATCACTGTACACCCCACAACTCGTCAGCAGAAACTCCCAGTCCAATAATATTCAAAGATTAATCATTTTTGTATAAAGTACTATAGCATTTACCACCGGGCCTAGTTGCCTAAGTGGTACCCAGTACCTTATGTATCTGCTAACTCTCCCGCAGTAACAAATTACCAAGCCAAAAAAAAAAAAAAAAAAAAAAGTAGTATAGCATTTAATACTCAATGTACTAAATAGGTCCATGTATATAAATATAAAAAAAAATTATTAGGTATTCTCGGAGTACCATAAATGTATACTCCGGGACTACACTTGTATTCAATAATTTTTCATGGTTGTTGCATATACAATTACAAAACAATGTTGATATTGATGGTAGGTGTATACAAGCAATCTTATGTTGATAATATTGTCTCATTTGATTACTAAAATTGAATTTAAATCACACTCATTCATTCAATCTGCTGGTCTATTCAGATTCTGTGATAGTCATATATAGCTACCAAGTTGGGATTTTGTTTTTCTTTTTCGTACATACATGCATAGAGAGGAGCATGTACCAACCCAATCAAAAAAAAATCCTTGATCATTATTTAGAACTTTTGAACAATTGGTTTTGATTTGGTAAATTTAAGAATACACCTATATATCCAACACAATTATCTCAAGAAGATTAGGTACCCACAAAATGAAGATCCTGTATATATGTTGGGATTTCCTTTTCCTGTTCTATTTGGTGGCACTACAGTGTTTAAAAAGAAAAGGAGATGAATAATAGAATCAAAGAATGATTAGCCAAAATAATACTATATATATAAAGAAGAATACTAATAATGTTCCCATTAAAAAAATATGAATAATAAGGTTTCTAAAAAAAAAAAATTATATATATAAGGTCCATTTCATGTGTGCCCTCGTCAAATTTAAGGAAAATTTTTATGAAAAATTGAAAAAATTGTCAAAATAGTAAATTATTTTTTCATTTTTCCATTAAAAATCTTTTAAAATGAATTATTAATATATCCTCTGAGAGCGCATGTTAATAGACACAAATCAGTCGAGCCTATATAAATATAAATATAAATATATATATATATATATAAACACTCTAATAATAAGCTTAAGTTTCACATGCTTCATTATTTTTTTTTATTTTTTTTTTTTTAGATTCACATGCTTCATTATTGGCTCGGAACACGAGATTGCATCGATTTCAGCACAATACACAGCAGGATCACTAAAAAACAACTAAAGAGGTTTCATTCATGGGCCACGTTTGGAGCAGAAGATTTAGATTTTTTTCCACACAAATGACAAATCACACGACTCACTATTTAGAGCCAAAACTGTAAACTTTTTTTTTTTCTTTTGAGAATCAGCCAAAAGTATAGACTAGATACACATACAATTATACAAACGAGGAAAACATTATTTGCAAAATACAGGTTTTGAGAAGCCAGCCTTTAAAAAATAAAAAAGTATATATATATATATATATATTTGTTTCAGTCAAATCCAATCATCATTGTCTAGATGAAACAACAATATTTTTTGGAAATTTTAAATTAGTTTAGACAACGAGTGAGAAAGAGAAATGAGGTTCTAAATACAAATATAAATCACCACCAAAAAAAAAAATGTCATTAGTTGATTCATAGGTATAAATATACAAAATATTTCACATTTTTTTCATAATTGTTGTTGCAGTATGTTGTGATTATTTCATGATTAAAAATGAAATACAAATTCTCTGTACCATTTTTTGTGTTCCACTTTATATTCCACCAATCACAGCTTGTCATGTATTTTTTTTTTTTTTCATTTTAAACTTTGACTATTTTATAGGGGAAGTTAAATAAACACATGACAAATTGTGATTGATGGAATATAAAGTGGAACACAAAATGTGGTATGGAGAATTTGTATTCTTAAAAATGGGTTTGGCTTACCTCTAGTGCTTTTTTTACTGGACATGTCCATTTGTTTTAAATTTACAATGGCAAGTAGTAGTGAGTTTTAATCTCCACATTTTATTTAGTTAGTAGATGATGTAATAGTTTTTCATTAAAACAAAGGAGATTTCAGTTAAAAAAATATTAAAGGTAAGACAAACCCCTTAAAAATTATGTATATATTTAAAAGTAATATTGATCGAATTATAATTTATCCTTAATTAATAGATTGTAAAAAATATTATAAAAATAATTATATTCCTAACATTGCCCTAAACATTTCAGTCCCTTGACATGGTGTGCTTCCTAGTCAAATTTATTCTTTTCTCTTCTTCTTCTTTTTTCTTTTTTTTTTTTGGGGGGGGGGGGGGGGGGGGGGTTCCTCTTTTCCCATGTAAATTAGTTGAAATTGAAATTAGTTTAAGTCATTTCTAAGCCAAAATTTTAATATCATTTTTCATTTTTTCTTTTTTGAGTTGGTGTTTATAAAGCCAATGGTAAACGCTTTATGTATTCCAATTAGGAAAATAAAAAATTGTGGTGCCATAGAAAATAAAAAATTGTGGTGCAAATGTGACTTTAAGTCACATCTTACTAAATCCACATTTAAATAACTTCATATCTTTTACTTAATGCAAGTGCCTAAATCTAACTATTTATGCCATAGAAATTAAAAAGAAAATCTGCTTTACAATTTTTCTTTCACGTGTCTATTATTATTATAGGGATTGTGCTACTTTTCTTTAATTTTTTCTACTTTTTTGGACATATATTCTTCTCAAAACTAGGACTGCTTTTTGTAGCAGTTTTGGAACAATTCCACATGCCTGCTTTTTTTTTTTCTTTTTTCTTTTTTCTTTTTTTCTCACTTTTTCTTTTTTTTGGGTCCTTGTCCTTTTGAACGGAAATAGATCATTCTCTACCTTGCATATACAATTTTTTTTTTTTTTTTTTGAGACAATATATTAAATTTTAATCTAGAATTCGTGTCATTTGGGCAATTTGTGCCCAAAAGTCCATCCAATATATTAAATTTTAATCTATAATCACTCATTGTCATTGAGACCAAATTTTTTTTAATAATTATTAAGGAATTCAATATAGGTTTGGTGGTTGCTTTAGGCTCGCCCACAAGAAATCACATTGGAAAAGAACTACTATTCAGCTTCGATTGAAAATGAGAAGATCAAATTTAAAAATTAGAAAAAGACTTCTGTCCTTGGTCGGCTAAAGGTCATTATTTCTGATTTTCTAATACAATTTGAAGCCAGACTTTCCCAAAGTTGCTTCTCTCTGCACGTTTAGAGTTACTGGCATATACTATATAAATAATTTTATAAAAAAATACTCTAATCTATTAAATTAATAATGGGTTCAAGATCCTAGAAATTTCGATTAACTATTCAAAACAATAATGTGTATATATATATATATATATATATATATGGGGGGGGGGGGGGGGGGGGGGGGGCGGCTGTGGGTTCTTTTTTCCTTCTATTTTTCCCCTATTGTTTGGCTACTTTATGTGGACATCAAACTGGCACCCAATTTTCAAAACAATATTCTCAGAATCTTTTTATTTCTAGATATGAATGATGTTAAACAATGGTTGAATGCTTAAATTTACTATTTCATATCTTTTTAAGTTTTTTGAATAATTTAATGGTATTTGTCTATCAAATCACATGGTCTTGAATTTGAATTATTTCAATACTCTACCTCTCATTTTAAAAAATCTCAAGTATTGAGTTCTATTTAATAATGAAAAGTTTGGACTCACACGTAAAAGATGTGTTCAAATAACTATTAAATGATCAAATTTTATCATTTATTATCAACTTAAAATTTAATACGCGAAAAAAAAAAAAAAAAAAAAAAAAAAAAAAAAAAAAAAAAAAAAAAAAACCATTAATCATACTATGATGGAAAATTCATTCAAAATCAAAAGTACGCTAATATCAAGAAAATTAGAAGAGCTTACTTTACCAGAAGTATATATATTTTTCCATTAAATCAAAAATGCTTTGAAATATCAGTTTATTTTATAATGTTGTTAAATTCATTTGAATATTTGATTTTAATGATTATGCTGATGATGATAGCAATAACTAATAAAAAATAACAATAATGAAAATGTTTACATCAGCTTGAATAAACGCAACAACGGCTTGGGCTTGTTTACATCAACTAATAATGACAATAAATAAGGATCATAGACTTCAAAAGAATTAACAATAATAAGGATCACACATCATAGTGTTTGCATCAGCATATGAACTCTTTTAGTGGTTGTTACCATTAGGTTCATGTAAAGGTAAATTTTTTTGGGTATAGTATATCCTTGGAGCATCAGTATTTGGAATTGTAAAATTTCAGATATGCTAAATTTTGGAATCAAATCAATAAAAAGATGCATTACTCAAAGTTGTAATTGTAAAAAAATTTACAACTTAGTTGCTGTACCATCCTAAATTTAGGATAGTACTGTAGCAAAGTTCCAAATCTAAAATAATATTTTTTATTCCCTACCTAAAATATCTACCTCTCTCTCTCTCTCTCTCTCTCTCTCTCTCTCTCTCATGGTGGTTTTTTTTTTTTTTTTTTTTGGGTGTGGGTTGTGGGTCCAGCATGGATTTGGTGGCGGCATGGGTCTTTGTTGTAGCAACGTGGTTTATTGCTAGGCTATGGTGTGGGTCCTGTGATGGAGGCGCAGTGATATGGGTCCTATGATGGAGGCACAGTGACATGGGTCCGATTTTTGTTTGATTATGGTGGTTCCAATTTCGGTGATGTTGTTGGATTGGTGGCAGTATCTTGGGTTTTATTGGTCATTTGTGGGTTTTATGTTGGCAGTGGTGGGCGATGGGTAGTGAGGTAATGGTGATTTAGGTTTTGGGTGATTTTTTTTAGTTTCTTCATGGTGGTGGTGGTGGTAGCAAGTGGTTGCAATGGAAGTGGCAAGTGGTTTGGATTTTGGATTTTTTTTGGATTTTGGGTTTTATTTAAGTATTGGCTTTGAGTTTTTGTTTAGGTAATTGGGTTTTGCTTGGGTATTATGTTTGGGTTTGAATCGGCAGCTGTGCAAGTGGGTGGTGCTATTGGGTTGCTCGGTGGTGATAGGTGGTCGAGAGAAAGAAAGAGAGAGACAAAAATTAAAGAGAGGAGAGAGATGGGAGAGAATAGAGATGGTTTTGGGATTATTTTATTGTGTAGATATATTATTTTAATGTGTTGTATGGTAAAATAAAAGTTGGGATGTTGGGTGTATTGTAAAATTGTATGGTATAATAGATAAAGTAACTTTTGAGATGGTGAAATGAGATTTTTTTTAGAAACCAAATGTTAATGCTCTTATATTCTTCACCAAAATATTCAGTTATTAGCAATGATAATGATTTCTCCCAAGAGGGCCAAGACTGATATTAGTCAATTGTATGTGTTAGGATCTTAATTAGTTTTGTAGGAAAATTTTGTGTTTTTTTTTTTTTTTGGTATTTAATTTGTTCAATTTTAAAGTATCTTGTATATTGTGTGGATATACAGGTATTTGTATTAGTAGGTTGGAGTAGGCCAATGCTAAAGATTGAACAATACACCCAATTGCTATATGAATAGAAAAAGAGAGCCTTCAAACCCTAGAGAAAAACGTAGAGCAATCTCCTTACCTCATTACTCTCACAATTCATTAAGAGGTGACTAGAAACATCACATCCAATTCAAATCTCAGAGTTGTTGGTGTTGATTGGCACTTGGGAGTCATTGGAGCAACTCATATCCAACCATGGTGTGAAAGATGCAATCGGTGTTTGATTGTGGATCTAGTAGCTTGAATAGAGAAAGGATGTGTGAAGTCAATTGCTAGCTGAAGCTTGGTCGGTGTGAGTACAAGTTTGTCGTATCTCAAAAAATAGTGGATCACTTTGGGCAATAAACTGCGAAGAGTGTTTTTTGCTCGATTTTCAGATTTCCTCTTTGATAATTCATGTTATTTTGTGGTATTGTGTCTTCAAATTTTTGTGGTTTTACATTCCTAGCACTCAAATGTGTTTTATCCATGCTTTATGTTAGCATCCATAATCAATAGGTTAATCACTTAAACAGTTAAACTTTTTGTTTATTGATAGATTAGCCTTAATTGATTAAACTGTAATTTAAAGTTATGATCAAAATATCTACCTAGATTGGATTAGGTAATTTCTCATTATGTAATTGTACGGCACCGAGCTCCCAAGGCCCATACAGGCCTCGGGCCCAAACCCATCTGGGCCCTGGGCCCAAGCCCATACCAGCTTTGGGCGCAGGCCCAGCAAAAAGTTCCAGTTACCTTATGCCCTTCTTAAAACTGCCTTAGGGCCAAAAACAAGTTTTGGTTATTAAGCTCCCGGGGTTGACCGGATAATATTTCCCGGTAGAGCGCATGAGTCAATACCCGGGAAGGTCATGGTTTGCACGGGAACGTGAGTTGCCGAACACAAGCGGTGAAAATGGAGCCAAGTTCCAAGATCATAAATGCTGCACCGCCCTTTCACCTAAAACAACCACTTTAACCAGATAATACTGGACCTTCAATAGCACTAACGATGAATATAATCATGGTCTCCCCACTAACCTTGGCTATAAATAGAGGAAAGATGGGAGAAGAAGGGGTTCAGAAAAATTGAGAGAAAGAAGTCAAAGAGAGAGCTTTTCAGTTGAGTGTTGCTTTGAGTCTCTCTGCCGAGAACGACCCATTGTAGGAAATCCTTAAACCCACTACAAATAAATTGTGAGCCCAAGGGATCTAAGGCCCAGAGTTCTTGTACTTGGTTCTTACAATTGGCGCCCACCGTGGGGCCATCCTTCGAAGCTGTGGTTCGAGTGAGACTCAAGCAAAGAAGATGTTTGAGGAGCGTTCAAGAGGGCACGTTCCGAGCAATTCCGCAGGATCTTCCCGGGGATCGACGTGGAGGGAGAGAAGGCAGAAGCGGCTGGAGGATAGGGAGCATTCAAGAGGAGAGGAAGGGTCCGGATTGGGAGAAGGATCGGACCAAACGCACCGGACGATTTCGAACGTCTCAGCACATCGGCAACCTGATGATAGAGACCGGGAGCTGGAGCGGTTGCGCAGATTGGTAATGGACTTGGAGCTGGAGGCAAGGGGTCGGCGCCACGAAAGGGACCACAACCCCCAACCCAGAAGGAACCGTGGCGAGGAAGGTTCCAGCCGACCTGTTACGCACCAACACCGAGACCGATCCCATTCTCAAGAGTCACGTCGTCACTCCCGGGATATTCGTCGTAGACGGGACCGTTCCCGGTCACATGGATATGATAACCACGGGTCAGAGTCGCCAGAGGAGCGGCAGCACCACAACGCCGCGATGGATGCCATGAGCAGGGCCTTGCGGATGGCGGCCCGGTCTCCATTCTCGGATGAGATTGAACGGGCACCCATGCCGAGCAGATTCACGCGTCCACCATTCAATTCCTATGAGGGGAGGACAGACCCCGTGGAGCATGTCAGTCATTACATCCACATGATGTCGTTGCATGCGCACAACGATGCATTGATGTGTAAAGTATTCCCCTCTAGTCTCGGCTCTACCGCACTGAGATGGTTCAATGGGTTGCGGAAAGGTTCTATACACAGCTTCGCCGAGCTGATCCAGGAGTTCGGCAGCAGGTTCGTAACATGCAGCCGAGTGCAACAACCGGTCGACGCGTTGCTTTCCATGAAAATGAGGGTCGGGGAAACCCTTCGGAGTTATGCCAGCCGATACTAGGAACTCTACAATGAGATTGGTGGGGGAAACGAGAAAATTGCGGCTAGCACCTTCAGGATGGGGCTCCCCGAGGATTCTGAACTACGGGAGTCGCTGACAAGAAGACCCCCGGAGGACATGAGGCAACTGATGAGACGCATAGAGGAGTACAAACGCCTGGAGGATGACCGGCTGCAAAGCAGGGGGAAAGCCCCTTTTACAGGGAGAGTTCGGCAAAGCTTCTTGCCGCCAAAGCCGAAAAGGGACTTCAGAATGCAGGAACCGGAGGTGCAGATCGAAGGGGTTAATGTGTTGTTTAAAGAGCCCGTGCACAAGATACTGGAACGAATAAGGAACGAGCCATTCTTCAGATGGCCGAACAAAATGGGGGGCGACCCATCTCGGAGGAACCAAAGCCTATACTGCACTTATCACAGAGACAAGGGGCACACCACCGAGCAGTGTAGGGTATTGAAAGATCATCTCGGGCAGTTAGTGAAGGCAGGGCACCTGAAAGAGTTTGTAGCAGATTCCACTGACCGGGAGACCGAGCAGGGCGCACCACAGAGAAGGAATCCCCTTCCACCACCCCGGGGAGTAATCAACGTCATTCATGCCGCACCGAGAGGGGCAGCGGCGGCTAGGATGGTGATGACAGTGGCTTGCGCGGAGGGAGAATCCTCCAAGAAGCAAAAAAGGGCTGGACAGCTAGACATCTCGTTCGGAGAAGATGATTTCGAAGGAACCATCCAACCCCACGACGACGCTTTGGTGGTGACAGCCCGGATAGGCGGATTCCTGGTGAAGAGGGTGATGATTGATCAGGGTAGTGGGGCTGACGTCATGTACCCGGACCTCTTCGAAGGGCTCGGGTTAAGAACCCAGGATTTGGCGAAGTATAACACGCCATTGGTCTCGTTTGACGGGAGAATTGTGATTCCCGAGGGGCAAATCTCACTCCCAGTGGACATGGAGGGCAAGGAAGTTGTAGTTACGTTCATAGTAGTCCGATCGTTCGCACCTTACACCGCAATCCTGGGGAGGCCATGGATTCACGCCATGGGGGCTGTTCCGTCCACCCTTCACGTGAAAGTAAAGTTTCCTACTGAGTACGGAGTTGTAGAGGTAAGGGGGAATCAGCAGGTGGCGAAGCAATGCCTCATAGCCGCGGTCCAGTGGGAAAAGGAACAGCTCGGCCAAGCTGAGCACGCCGAGAAAGAGACTGCATAGCAATTACAGATACCCCAGGAAAAGGGGGCAGACGTTGCCGAGGAGGTACTGAAGGTAAGAATTCTCCCAGATAGTGACAAATACTTCCAGATAGGTACAAGCATGAATGACCGGGAAAGGGTAGAGATGTTGTTGTTCCTGTTGCAGAACATAGATGTCTTCGCGTGGAACCCGTATGAAGTGCCCGGCGTAGACCCCGAGTTCATTGTTCACAAACTCAATGTGGACCCATCATTTCCTCCGAAAAAGCAGAAGCCGAGAAGAGCGTCAAAGGAGCACGTCGATGCAGTAAACCTGGAGGTCCAGCGGCTGAAGGAGGCCGGGGCCATAAAAGAAATATTCTTCCCGAGATGGCTAGCAAACACTGTCGTAGTAAAGAAGAAGAGCGGTAAATGGAGAGTTTGCGTGGACTTCACCGATTTAAACAGAGCGTGTCCCAAGGATCCGTTCCCGATGCCCAAGATTGATCAGTTGGTGGATGCCACGTATGGGCACCCGAGAATGAGTTTCCTGGACGCCTTCCAAGGCTACCACCAGATTGCCTTAGCACCCGAGGACCGAGAGAAGACAGCATTCATATCCCCGAACGCAAACTACCACTACGAGGTCATGCCGTTTGGATTGAAGAATGCCGGAGCTACCTACCAGCGTATGATGACAAGGATGTTCCGGGAGAAAATTGGTTGCACGGTTGAAGTTTATATCGACGACATGGTGGTAAAGAGCAGAAAAGAGTCGCTGCATACTGAAGACCTTCGGGGAGTATTCGAGATACTACGGCGACACAGGCTGCGCCTCAATGCCGAAAAGTGCACTTTCGGAGTGGGGGCTGGCAAGTTCCTGGGTTATCTGATCTCCACTCGAGGAATAGAGGCTAACCCTGACCAAATAGAGGCAATCAATCGCCTAGAACCACCGGGCAACCCTAAGGAGGTGCAGGTGCTCACCGGGATGTTGGCCGCCCTGAACCGGTTTATCTCCAAGTTTGCCGATCGCTGCCGGCCATTCTATCAACTTCTGAAAAAGTGGAAGGGGTTTCAGTGGGACGAGAGCTGCGATGAAGCTTTTCGAGAACTAAAGGAGTATTTGGCAAAGGCGCCGAGGTTGACGGCCCCGGAGCCCGGTGAGGATCTGTTTATGTACCTCGCAGTCACCAATCATGCCGTAAGTGCTGTATTACTAAGGGACCGGGGAGTGCAAATACCGGTGTATTACGTAAGCAAGACCTTGGTCGATGCCGAGACAAGGTACCTGCCTCTTGAAAAGTTGGTTCTGGCCTTGGTACACGCCACGAGGAAGTTACCACACTACTTCCAGGCACACACAGTGTACGTCCTCACCGAGTATCCATTACAATCACTGTTGAAGAGATCCGATTTCACAGGGCGGATCGCTAAATGGGGGACTCGATTGGGATCGTTTGACATAAGATACCGACCTAGAAGCTCGGTGAAAGGGCAGATTCTCGCTGATTTCATCGCGGAATTTACACCTAAGAATGAAGGCCAGGTAATCTGTAGTGCGAAGACTCGCCCGTGGAGATTATTTGTGGACGGCGCATCAAACGCTATGGGGGCCGGGGCTGGTATTGTCATAATCACCCCTGAGGGTATGCGACTGGAACATTCCTTCAGATTGGGGTTCAAAGCCTCGAACAACGAAGCCGAATATGAGGCCCTGTTGGCCGGACTAAGGGCAGTATTGCATCTGGGCGCCAGGGACGTAGAAATCTACTCAGACTCTCGGCTGGTTGTTTATCAGATTACCGGGGACTTCGAGGCTCGGGATCCTCGAATGAAAGCTTATTTGAGTACGGCAAAGCAGATTATCGGTCAGTTTGGAACGGTAAAGATATCCCAAGTGGCCCGGTCGCAGAACAAGCATGCTGACTCTCTTGCCACGTTAGCCTCATCGGCTACCGAGGACACCCCGAGGCTTATCACGATTGAACTTGTAAGGGAACCAAGCATCTGTGTGGAGACTGCCCTCGACCGGGCCGGAGTAGAGGTTGCGCAGGTGGCGGTGGCCGGACCATGCTGGATGAACCCGATCATAGACTTTCTTTCCGAAGATAAAGTTCCAGAGGATGAGGCCGAGGCCAATAAGATTCGACGAATGGCTCCCAGGTACTGGTTGTCTTCGGACCGAAAGTTGTACAGAAGGTCCTTCGCGGGCCCTTACCTCTTGTGCCTGCATCCTGAAAAAGTTAAGGAGCTTCTAACCGAGCTGCATGAAGGAGTATGCGGCGGGCATATCGGGGGACGATCTTTAGCACACAGAGCAATGACGCAGGGGTTTTGGTGGCCACAGATGCAGAAGGACGCCGCCGAATACGTTCGGAGTTGCGAACAATGTCAAAGACACGCCCCAATGATCCATCAGCCTGCCGGACATCTTAATCCTGTCAGCAGCCCGTGGCCATTTGCACAATGGGGGCTTGACATCCTCGGGCCATTTCCCCGGGCAACGGGGAACCGCCGTTTTGTACTTGTGGCCGTGGATTACTTCACAAAGTGGGCTGAAGCTGAAGCCTTGGCCAATATCCGGGATACCGACGTGAAAAAGTTTGTGTGGAAAAACATAGTTACAAGGTTTGAGGTGCCGAATTCACTAGTGACAGACAACGGGCTACAGTTCGACAGCAACGCTTTTCGGACCTTTTGCAGCGAGCTCGGCATCAAGAACAAGTATTCAACCCCGGCATACCCCCAGAGCAACGGCCAAGCTGAAGCAGTAAACAAGACTATTTTGAACGGGCTCAAGAGAAGGTTGGATGGAGCGAAAGGAAGGTGGGCAGAAGAACTACCCAGTGTCTTGTGGGCCTACCGCACGACCCCCAGGAGATCCACGGGGGAAACCCCATTTTCTCTGGCATACGGAGCAGAAGCAGTGATACCGACCGAGGTGAGCTTATGCAGTGCGCGGGTCGTCGGGTTTGACCCTGTACAAAACGCCGACCTTATGATGGAGCAGTTGGATTGGCTAGAAGAATGCAGGGAGGCTGTGACCGTACGTCTTGCCGAGTATCAGCAGAAGCTAGCGCAAAGGTACAACCGAAATGTAAAGACCAGGGAATTCAGTGCCGGGGAATTGGTGTTAAGAAGGGTAGTAGGGAACATGCAGGACGTGGCTGCAGGGAAGCTTGCTCAGAGTTGGGAGGGACCATACAGAGTCACAGCCGTCGCAGGGGCAGGGGCTTACTACTTGGAGGACCTGGACGAGAGGCCGCTCCCCCGACCATGGAACGCCAACAACCTGAAGAAATTCTACGCGTAACCATCTATGTAAGCCGAAATTTGTATTTTAGGAAGATTAAGAGTATGATGAACTTTTTTGTCTTTGCTATTTTTGACCTTGTAGCCGCATACCAAGAGAATTGCCAGCGGAACCTAAGGACAGAAACCTGGCTCTCGGCTCGATCAATATCGCCGAGCAGGTGAAAACCTTACAAACAAAATCCTAAGGACAGAAACCTGGCTCTCGGCTCGATCAACATCGCCGAGCAGGTGAAAACCTTACAAACAAAATCCTAAGGACAGAAACCTGGCTCTCGGCTCGATCAACATCGCCGAGCAGGTGAAAACCTTACAAACAAAACCCTAAGGACAGAAACCTGGCTCTCGGCTCGATCAATATCGCCGAGCAGGTGAAAACCTTACAAACAAAACCCTAAGGACAGAAACCTGGCTCTCGACTCGATCAATATCGCCGAGCAGGTGAAAACCTTACAAACAAAATCCTAAGGACAGAAACCTGGCTCTCGGCTCGATCAATATCGCTGAGCAGGTGAAAACCTTACAAACAAAATCCTAAGGGCGGAAACCTGGCTCTCGGCTCGATCAATATCGCCGAGCATGTGAAAACCTTACAAACAAAACCCTAAGGGCAGAAACCCGACTCTCGGCTCGATCAATATCGCCGAGCAGGTGAAAACCTGATGAATCAATCTTAAGGGTAGGAACCCGACCCTCGGCTCGGTCAAAATCACCGAGCCTATGTGAACCCTGCAATTAAATCTATGAGGGCAAAAACTCAATTCTCGGTTGAAACCAAAATAAAAACCTAACCCTTTTTACAAAAACTAAGTCCAAATAGCGCTCTCAAAACTACTCACGGCTCCGCACAACAGGTTCTCGGGGGTGCATTCTATTAAGCGGCCATAGCACTAGTATAATTCGAGCAAAGCACAAACGGATATAATTTCATTCAACAAAATTGAAACAGGAAAAGAAAACGGACTTCCAATTAAAAGAGTAAAAGCGATTGTTCAAACACCACATCCCGGTGACATGGGCAAATAAAACCAATAAAATAAAAACAACGGTTCAATCACCACATCCCGGTGACATAGGCAAATAAAAACGAAATAAAAGAAGGCTAGAATAAAATCAACTAGGGGGTTGAGTCGGTGGTTGCACTTCCTGTTGGACGATCAGGGAGAAAGGCTGGGCCTCGTCAAGAAGTTCCTGCACGGTAGGTATGCTCGTAGCCTCCAGTTCCTCGGGCTCGGCATGAGAGTCGATTTGCTCAACCAACTCCCTCATACTGGCCGTCTCCTCCTCGTCTAGAGCAGCCGGGGAGTTTTGGACGGCAGGTACAGGACTCGGAAATGGAATCTGGCCGGGGTCTCTCAGCGGCGAGTCTTCAGGAACTCCCATTGCTTGAAGAGCAGCAAACCACCCGGCCTCGAAACCCATATGCCGAGCCCGAGCCACAACCGGCTCTGCGGAGTTCTCGGCGTCGGCAAAGCCTACGTCGTACCACTTCTGCTCCGCAGCCGCCAAGCCCGCCCTGAGATCAGCTATCTCCTCGGTATGAGAAGTGTTGAGGCTGAGGGCTTCGGCCAGTTTAAGTTCCGTCTCATTTTGCCTGGCCAGGAGGTCAGCACACCTCTGTTCGGCCGATGCTGGGAGCTTCTCCACGGCAGCAGCCTTCTTCTCGGCAGACTCAGCAATCTTGGCCTTTTCCTTAGCCGTTTTTACTGCTGCCTCCCGCACCCCTTTCTCGCGCTCATTCTCCTCATCAAGCTCCCGTGCCCGGGCAGCCACGATGTGAGCCAGTTGAGCGGCCTAGCAAGCACGAAGGTTAGCAAAGTGACAAAAGGAAATCTACGTGGAGCAAATAGACAAAAGAATTACCGCAATGGCGTGCCACTCTAACCGGCGCCCAACGGACTCCTCGGACCCATCCTCAAAGGCGTGCACGTCCTCGGGAAGTTGGAGAGCTCCGGCCAAGGTTTGGGCAATACGGCCGCCCTCGCCCTTATCCCATATCCGAACAGAGGCCGTTGATGGCAATGGTTTGCCGTCCAGAAGGAACTTTGGCTCCCACGTTGGAGCCACTTGGGAGGAGGAAGCGCCCCCCGTGCCGGCTTCGGTTTGCGGCTCGCGGATGACAATCCCCCCTGTTGGTCGGGGAGGAGTCCGGACAGCGGCGTCCCCCGGGGCCGTGGAATGTTGCTCGGTTACTTTCTGTTTTTTCCGGGCACGTCCGGACTGCGAGGGGGGAGGAGGTTGAGAAACTGAACCCCGACCTTGGGTAGGCGGGGGCTGGTTGGTCGGCCGGGCACCAGGCACGAACCTGTCTAGAGTCATTACTCGCCTTGCCACCATTCTTGCACCGGGCTGGATCGCTTCAGCTAGCAGGTTAGCCGCGTTTGCCACTTGCTGTTGATGCTCGGCGGGTGGATCCTCGGGATGGGGCTGCTCTTGGGCTTGGTCCCCTTGTTGTATAGCTTCGTGAGCTCTCTCTCTAAGGCGCCGGGATACCTGCTCTGCGGAATCGTCTCGAAGGGGAACTAGTTCGTCCGCGGTAGTGAACCGCCTACCAAATTCCCTCGCTTCCCCGGTTGTAAGCTTCGGCGGCAAGAAGTTCACGTACCGGACGTCTATATACGAGAGCAGGGGGCTGTCAACTATCAACGCCTGCTTGAAAGGTTGCCAAGTGGAGTAAACCGGTTCCACGCCGAGGATCAGGTGAGAGGCCCGGAGTTGCCCGTCCCAGTGCACGTAGATCTCGGAACGAAGGATGAAGTTTAGGTCCCTGACGTGGACGGCTCTGAGGTCCTGAGCAAACACTTTGCCGTCTGCAAAAGAACAGATAACGCGTTAGCTTTTAAACAATAAAAGATTTTCTTTTACTCAAACAACTATAAGAAGGGGAAGGTACGAACCCACTTCACGCCGTGTGAGGGGGCAAGAGATCTCCCCGGCAAACCAATTGCCGCGCACCCTGACAAACTCCCCGGCGGAGTTCCTATTCGAATCGAGTAGGCACGATATCAGCCGTACCCGAGCATCCCTTGTCTTTAAGTAGTAATTTGTGGATTTGCTCCCACAGAGGCTGTACATTTGGTTAATATCATGGTGGTCTAGTTGTAAGTTAAAGGTATGGTTCAACTGGCCGACACAACTAACTACCAGGTAAAAATTGGGGGGAAGCTGGTCGGGGCACAGCCCATAGTAGGTGAGTGTGCTTATCAGGAGGGGATCTACCGGGAACCTAACCCCACCTTCTAAGATGGACATCAAAGGAAAGAAGGCTGTACCCTGCCCTCGGTGGAGTTCCATATCACTCTCATGGCAGTAAGCCACGTCCACGTCACTGGGGATACTAAATTTACTTCTAAAGTTGGCCAAAGCAGCCGGGGTATCTAGAAGGTAAGAATAGCCCATCTATAAAGCCTAAAACTACAAGAATAAAATCAAAGAAACAAAGCTGAAGGAACAGGAGGGGAAAGAGAGACTTACGTTGGGTTCTAAGGAGGGAAAGAACGCTGAGCAAGCAAGCACACAGAAATGTGGTCGGCAGAGAGTAGGCACTAAAGATCATAGGCGAAGGAAAAATGGAGTGACGCTGGGGGAAGAACTATTTATAGAGCCAGAAGAAATGGGGAAAGAAGAAACGCTTGATCAAACAATAAATGGGCACAGCGAACGAGCGACCCAACAAATGCCAAGCGTAACCGTTTTGCGCGCCGCTTCGGTTCACGAACCGTCAGGCAATAATGACGACTGCGCCTGGCGCCGCGAAACGGCGCGTCTTTTGAGATGGCTATTAATGAGAAGTGACAACCAGAAGTCCCAGACTAAAAGATTCCCGAGGTCAAGAGGCCCAGGCAGCTCCTTGATTCTCCTCGGCGACCGAGTATGAATCAAGGGGGGGCTATTGTACGGCACCGAGCTCCCAAGGCCCATACAGGCCTCGGGCCCAGACCCATCTGGGCCCTGGGCCCAAGCCCATACCAGCTTTGGGCGCAGGCCCAGCAGAAAGTTCCAGTTACCTTATGCCCTTCTTAAAACTGCCTTAGGGCCAAAAACAAGTTTTGGTTATTAAGCTCCCGGGGTTGACCGGTTAATATTTCCCGGTAGAGCGCATGAGTCAATACCCGGGAAGGTCATGGTTTGCACGGGAATGTGAGTTGCCGAACACAAGCGGTGAAAATGGAGCCAAGTTCCAAGATCATAAATGCTGCACCGCCCTTTCACCTAAAACAACCACTTTAACCAGATAATACTGGACCTTCAATAGCACTAACGATGAATATAATCATGGTCTCCCCACTAACCTTGGCTATAAATAGAGGAAAGATGGGAGAAGAAGGGGTTCAGAAAAATTGAGAGAAAGAAGTCAAAGAGAGAGCTTTTCAGTTGAGTGTTGCTTTGAGTCTCTCTGCCGAGAACGACCCATTGTAGGAAATCCTTAAACCCACTACAAATAAATTGTGAGCCCAAGGGATCTAAGGCCCAGAGTTCTTGTACTTGGTTCTTACAGTAATATATATTTTTATTATAATTATTAATCTTTGTTAGAATAATGTGGCCCAACATAATATGTATGATGCCTCTATTATTAACAAATAAATATTCAGTCTCTTGTGAAATTATGCAATATTTTTATGATGTAAGATATTGATATATTGAAATAGGTCTACTTGATTTAGTAGACTAAGATTATGAATGCATTCATTGTAGTCCTTGACTTGACCATATCCATCATGATGTAGCCTATTCTGATAGGTACATTGTTGGACCATGATGGAAGGGAGGTGCAAGTTAAAATTGCTCAGACTATGGAAGACAATAAGGGCTAGTCTTTCGATGGTTAGTGCATAATAATCTCGGAAGTCCTTCCATAATGAGATTCATGCACGTTGAGTGTTGGCTTTAATAAATCTATCGTGTTAATACCAGTAACTTGAACTCCTATTAAAAATGTTGTTATTATAGTAGTTCTGGATATGAACGATAGATGAATCCATGTATTAGCATGGAGTTACAAAAGTAATAACACATTAATAAACTTCTTCATTAATGAATCTAATTAATAAAGTTGTTTATTAACAAATGTAACATTTCTGTTACATGAAGTGTTATTACGATAGGAAGGATTTTATGGCTGGTCATGTCCTTTCTGAATATTATAAATATTGTCAAGGCCACACTTGCAAGGGGGTGTGAAAGAGAAAATAAAGCTCTTATTAATCCTGACCAGCTGGGGAGAGCATCCTGATTGCTTGTGAGGTCCTTGAATAACATAATTTAGTATGTAAATTTCTCACATCTTATTGTTGATTTTATTACATATGCACATGATATAATTGTTAATTGATACATGTATTATATTTGTTTCTCTTGAATTATTACTTTTTAAGTATAATTCCAACAGTCACAAGCATGTAGGCTCTGCTAATATTTATGATAACTTGTCTTTATGGTTAATTTTTTTTTCCCCTATACATGTGATATTGTTATATGTTAGGTATACAATAAATTTTTATTAATAAATGGTTGTAACAAATACAGCATAACGCCATTTAGTTAATTTTAAGTTTGTAGTGGGAGTTAGTTTTCTTCAAAGTTAATACATCTATAATTCTTTCATTATTCTAAACTCAAACATGATGACACCCCTTCGGTTAATCACATGGATGAGATTGGATTTTGAAAGATTATATATATAAATGTGTCAACGCCCTTACGGATAGACACAATGTATATATATATATATGTGTGTGTGTGTGTGTGTCAACGCCTCTACGGATAGACATAGGCTCTAATTTAATATAAATAAATAAATATTTAAGAGATAAATACTAATTGATTAAATTCTTCCTTACGCCCCTACGGATACGGGATGAATTTAATTGGTTGAAATATTTGTCATTAAATATAAATTCTTGTATGTTATCAAAAGAAATTGATAGCCAAAAGAATTGGATTTTAATACACAAATTATATGTGTTGCGTTTTACAGAGAGATGGCAAACTCCTCTGGTTCTCTGAACATGGCTGATATCATGAAAAATTGTACACTTTCTAGACCCAATTATGCAGAGTGGAAACGTAGAGTAGATTTGTACATGGGGTTTTATGATTATAGTCATTGTATTAAATCTGAATGTCCACCTAAGCCCAATGAGGAGTCTGTTGAGTCTGATAAAATCTCCTATAATAAATGGATTGAGGCAGATAACAAAATGAAATTTTTTATGTTGGGATATATGATTGATTCATTGATGGTTAGCTATATGAATTCCCCTAGTGCTAAATCCATAATTGATAGCCTAGAAGTGAAGTTTGGAAAAAAGTCTAGTGCGCATGTGGAAGGCTTATGGGAAAAATTTATTAGGACTAAATTATCAAAAGGAGAAGATGCTCGTCAACATGTGATTAATATGATTGCCTTAACTGATGAATTAGCCCTTCAAGGAAGACCAATAGATGATAAAACAAAAATTTCAACTATCTTGTCATCCTTGCCCAATTCTTATGATACCTTAAGACAAATTTATTTTGTTTCAAGTTTGGATTGGACATTAGATGATCTCTTATCTAAGGTCACAGCTAAAGAGGATGCAAAGGTGAGAGCTAATAATTTTTCAATTAACATTGCTGAACAAAAGGAGTCTGTTCCTAAAGGAAGCAAAAGGTTTGAGAAGAAAAGAAAATTCAAAAGTGGTAAAAATGATTGGAGAAGTAACAAGAAGGCTTTAGTTAAGCAAGATGTTGAGGTCAAAACAAAACAGATTATTTGCTATCATTGCAACAAACCAGGCCATAAAAAATCTGAATGTCATTCTCTTTTGAGGTCACGTGAGAAACAACCTCAAGGTATTTTTGGCAATCTTATTCTCAATGAAATTAATACCACTATTATTAAGTTTGGATCTTGGTGGGCTGATTCAGGAGCTACTGCTCATATTTCTAATACTATGCAGGGGTTCAAAGGGCTACAGAAAATAAATGATGGAGCAAGTTACATTTATATGGGAAATGATGCAAAAGCCAAGATTGAAGGCATAGGAGTTTTTGAGTTAAAACTAAATAATGGGTCAACTTTTGATTTAGTTGATTGTTTGTATGCTCCGAGTCTTAGGAGAAATTTGTTATCTGTTTCTATGCTAGAAAAACTTGGTTATGATTTTTATTTTGGAAATGGACGGTTCTTGATGAAGAAAAATAATGTTGTAGTGCTATATGGTTTTCGAAATAATAATATGTATCAAGTGCATTTGTGTGGGAGTATTGTGTGTGATGTTAATGTTTCTGTGAAAGATAATGCAACTTATTTATGGCACTTAAGATTGGGACATGTTAGTAAACAAAAAATTGGAAGAATGATCAAAATGGGTCTGTTAAGTGATGTCATATTAGAAGATTATCCAACATGTGAAAGTTGCATTGAAGGGAAAATGACGAAAAAGTCTTACTCTATAGGAGGTCATACTTCTCAGGTTTTGGAGAGAGTTCACACTGATATTTGTGGACCTATGAATATAAATGCTAGAGGAGGATATCGTTATTTTATCACCTTTACTGATGACTTTTCTAGATATGGGTATGTCTATTTGATGAAACATAAATCGGAGGCTTTAGAAAAGTTTATCACTTATAGACTTGAGGTTGAAAAATGGACAAACAATGTAATAAAATCTGTCAATTCAGATAGAGGTGGAGAGTATGTATCAAATGATTTTGAGAGATATTGTGCTGAGAATGGAATTGTTCATTTTCGCACTCCTCCATATACCCCTGAGGCTAATGGGATTGCTGAGAGACGCAATAGAACACTCCTAGACATGGTTAGATCTATGATGGCAAGAGCAAATTTGCCAACTTCATTTTGGGGTGAAGCTATTCTAGCAGCTATGCATATCTTAAATAGAATTCCTACTAAAGCCTTAGAGAAAACACCTCATGAGTTGTTTGTTGGTAAGATAGCTAGTTTGTCTCATATTAGGATATGGGGATGTATTGCTCATGTTTTAATTCCTGATCCTAGTAGGGATAAATTGTTGTCTAAAACAAAAAGGTGTGTCATGGTGGGCTACCCACAACGGTCTAGAGGATATAGATTGTTTGATCCAGAAAGTCAAGTAATTTTGGAGAGTAGAAATGTAAAATTTTTGGAGGATCTTTTTGAAATTAAGGGTAATGATGATTTTCAAAAGGAAGTCTTGGAAGAACAAAGAGATACAGAGTCAATAATAGTGAAAGCTATAGATCCAACACCTTTGAGAAGAAGCACTCGAATTTCTAAGGGGCATGATATGTCTGACTATTACCTTTATAATAGTGAAAACTATAAGAAGGTGAAAGTTAGTCAAGATTTGAGAGACCCAGCAACATACTCTCAAGCATTAGAAGATACTGATTCAAATAATTGGATTAGTGCTATGAATGAGGAGCTTGATTCTATGCAAAAGAATGGTGTTTGGAGGCTAGTGGAAAGGCAACAGGGAATGAAAATAGTTGGATGCAAATGGATTTTTAAAAGAAAGAGAGATGTCTCAGGAAAAGTGGAAAAGTTCAAAGCTAGATTGGTGGCAAAGGGCTATACTCAAGAATATGGAGTTGATTTTGAAGAAACCTTTTCTCCAGTTGTAAGAGTCCAATCTATTCGTGCTATACTTTCTCTAGTTGCATTCTTTGATTTTGAACTTTATCAAATGGATGTAAAGACTGCGTTTTTAAATGGTGATCTTGAAGAAGATGTTTACATGGAGCAACCTGAGGGTTTTATTTCAAAAGGAGATGAGAACAAGGTATGCAAGTTAGAAAAATCTATCTATGGATTAAAGCAAGCATCAAGACAGTGGAATTTGAAGTTTCATGAATCAGTAACAGTTTTGGGGTTTATGCAAAATTCTTCTGAACCTTGTGTATATGTGAAGAAAAATTCGAATAAGGTTGCCATTCTTACATTATATGTGGATGATATTCTTCTGGCAGGAAATGATATCGAGATGCTTTCTGAAATCAAGCAGTGGCTATTCAAAACTTTTGAAATGAAGGACCTAGGTGAAGCGTCATACATTTTGGGGATTAAAATTGAACGAGACCGGGTGAATAACAAATTGAGTCTCTCCCAGGAAAAATATATCGAGACTTTACTAGAAAAGTTTCATATGGTTGACTGTTTGAGTGGGAGGATTCCCTATAATTTTCTTAGGCCACTTTCTCAGAAAGATTGTCCTAAAAATGAGCAAGACAAACTAGACCCAAAGTTACACCCATATGCATCTGCTGTAGGAAGTCTTATGTATCTCATGATTTGTACTCGACCAGATATTGCTTTTGCAGTCAGTATGGTTAGTCGTTTTCAAAGTAATCCAGGAAAACTTCATTGGATGGCTATTCAATGGATTTTCAGATATTTGAAGCGGACTAAAGGTAGGAAATTGACATATCATGGCTCTGATGATTTAAAATTATCTGGATTTTCAGATTCTGATTATCAAGGGTGTCTAGATAGTCGAAAGTCTACCTCTGGTTTTGTATTTATGTTATGTGGTGGAGCTATTGCATGGAAAAGTAAGAAACAAGAATGTGTTGCTCAATCTACGATGGAAGCTGAATATATAGCTTTGAATGCTGCGGCAAAAGAAGCTGTATATTTAAAACAATTCTTAACAGAGTTGCTAATTGTAGAATGTGTTCAAAGACCCATTCCCATTTTGTGTGATAACAATTCTGCCATTGCTATCACCAAAGATCCGAAATGTCACTCTCGCGCAAAACATATAGAGGGTCGTTACCATTACATTCGAGATATGATTAAGAAGAAGAAAGTGGTTGTTCAGAGAGTTTCATCAAAGCAAAATTTGGCTGATCCTTTTACCAAAGGCTTGTCCTCTGGGCTATTTGAAACACATGTATTGGAAATGGGGTTATGTTAGGCCAAGTGGGAGACTGTTAGAATAATGTGGCCCAACATAATATGTATGATGCCTCTATTATTAACAAATAAATATTCAGTCTCTTGTGAAATTATGCAATATTTTTATGATGTAAGATATTGATATATTGAAATAGGTCTACTTGATTTAGTAGACTAAGATTATGAATGCATTCATTGTAGTCCTTGACTTGACCATATCCATCATGATGTAGCCTATTCTGATAGGTACATTGTTGGACCATGATGGAAGGGAGGTGCAAGTTAAAATTGCTCAGACTATGGAAGACAATAAGGGCTAGTCTTTCGATGGTTAGTGCATAATAATCTCGGAAGTCCTTCCATAATGAGATTCATGCACGTTGAGTGTTGGCTTTAATAAATCTATCGTGTCAATACCAGTAACTTGAACTCCTATTAAAGATGTTGTTATTATAGTAGTTCTGGATATGAACGATAGATGAATCCATGTATTAGCATGGAGTTACAAAAGTAATAACACATTAATAAACTTCTTCATTAATGAATCTAATTAATAAAGTTGTTTATTAACAAATGTAACATTTCTGTTACATGAAGTGTTATTACGATAGGAAGGATTTTATGGCTGGTCATGTCCTTTCTGAATATTATAAATATTGTCAAGGCCACACTTGCAAGGGGGTGTGAAAGAGAAAATAAAGCTCTTATTAATCCTGACCAGTTGGGGAGAGCATCCTGATTGCTTGTGAGGTCCTTGAATAACATAATCTAGTATGTAAATTTCTCACATCTTATTGTTGATTTTATTACATATGCACATGATATAATTGTTAATTGATACATGTATTATATTTGTTTCTCTTGAATTATTACTTTTTAAGTATAATTCCAACAATCTTGGCTTCTTCAAAATACGCCAGCTACTTATCATGCACCAATGACCAACTTCCCAATCAGTCCATGGAACTTTGGTGCTTTTCTCTTAATTACCAATTCAAAATCGTCAACATGCTTCTTATGTTAATTACTTTACAATAACTTAGAATTTGGATGCATCTTATGCTAATTACTTAATTAAGAATGACTCTGAATTTGGATTCTTATGCTCTGTGACCACACTAGAGCTAACTCATACACTCTGGCCCTGCATTGTGAATGGAATACATATTTTTTTTATGAAGACTATTAATTTGGACTTCTTCAAATATGCCAGCTACTTACCCTGCAACCAACTTCGCCGTCATTACATTGAACTTTGGTGTTTTTCTTTTAATTACCAATTTAAAATCACCCACATGCTTCTTACGTTAATTCATTCATAATGGCCTAGAATTTGGATGCTTCTTATGTTAACTACTTAAAGAATGACCCTGACTTGGATGCTTATGCTTCTTTGACCACACTAGAGGCTTCTAACTCATACACTTAGGCCCTACATTGTGCAATGGTAATAGAGGTTAGGTTCACCAAATAATAGGCAGCCAGAGTTTTTGACCCAACCTAGCTATCTTGTTGTATTTTCTTATGGAAAGTCAAGCTTATTCCTTTGAGAGAAGATATCTTGTGCATTAGTTATATATATGCTACAAGTGCATAATAAAATAATTATTTTCATTGAGGGAATCACTAACCCATGAAGCCTTTGACAACAAACTTATGGTATAGCCTCATTAATGCCAAAGACCAATTCCAATGCCCATATACACGTGCCCATGAGATAAGAGGGTTTTGTATGAATGGAATTTCATATATATATATATACATATATAATCATAAAATATAACGTTTTATAGAGAAAGTCCCTACAATTTACTTGTGTAAAATAGACTAGGATATTGGGTTTGACCGTTTGAGTTGCGTAATTGTGTGCTCAATCAAGTTTCGTGCATTGAAATGATGGCAACAATATAGCCATACCAAACGCAACAAATAGGTTTTTCTCTTTGGTTTTCACTTTTCATCATGTTTGGAGTGATATAGATCTGGGTTTAACTAGTTAGGTGGAGCTGTTATGTTGGGCACAAAGAAGGAAAGAAAAGATAGGAGAAGAAAGGAAAGAAATTTTACTTCCTGGTTTGTAAAACTAAAGAGGAACTATAAAAGAAAATAAATATACTCGTTATGACTATGAGTACCACCACTTCAAAACTTTCTTTTTCCTTCCTTCTTGGCTTTCTCCCATCTCAAATTCCCATCAACAAAATAAAGAAATTGTTTTCTTTTCCCTTGTCTTCTTTCCTTTCTAGTTTCCACCCTCTTCCCTTAAACTAAACATAATCTAAATCAGAAAAAACAAAAAAACAAAAGGATATCTTAATCTTTCATTAAAAAAAGTCCAAACACATTACATTAAAAATCCAATTGTGGGTCTGATTGAATTTTTTCTATCTACAATCTACTAATCTAGTACTAGACCAAAAAAATCCAAACGCATTACATTATTAAAAAAAAAAAAAAAAAAAACAATAGTCCATCACCTAATACCGGCGTCTGAATGTGCTCATAATCATATATATTCTCATTGTCATTGCAGAAATAAAAATTGTAAGAATGATTGAGCACTACTTAAGGTAAGCTTTAACGATTACAAAGTTAGGGTCCCAGTGACCACTTACCATATTAACTTCTTAATCTTCTCCAAAATTCTTCTTAACTTTATTAGTCATCATAGATAATGACGTTTTACATTCAAAATTGTTTTTTGGATAATGATAACTTTTAGGGCCAAAAGTAACTTTCTTGAGAATAGCCCAATATTTGTCGTTTTTTTCAAAGGCGTAGGTCTCTTCGTCCAAAATAAGAGAAGTGTAGGTAGAGACTATAGGCTATATATAGACAATAGAGTGCATAGTACTCTTTTAAAATATGATGAGTGTTGGTAGAGACTATAGACTGCATATAGACTATATAGTGCATAGTATTCTTTTAAAATATGGCAAAATTTAATATTACAAATTTTTTCACAACTTCGTATTACAATTATGACGCTGCAGAACGTGATTGATGAAGAAAAAATAGTGGGTTTAACCACTCATAATCAATCATATCAAAATTGTGGTAAAAAAGTTCTGAAATAAATTATGCTCCTAAAACTACTCCCAAAATATATATATATATAGGATTTAGTTAACATATTCTCATGGCATTTTTAAATAAGAGAAGGGTAGGTATAGACTATAGACTATAGAGTGTCTAGTACTACTATTCTTCTAAAATATGGAAAAGTCTAGGATCACAAATTTTTTCACAACTTCTTGTCACAACTGTGACGTAGCAAAATGTGATTGGTGAAAAAAATGGTGGGTCTATGTGTAAGTGATGGTTAACTACTCACAGTCTACTACGTTAGAGTTGTGGCAAAAAAATTGTGGCACAATTTGTGGTCCTAAAACTAATCCTAAAATATGTATAGGGTTTGGTTAACAGGTACTCTCAAAACATTTTTTAATAAGGGAAGTGTAAGTATAGACTATAGACTATAGAGTTTGGTTAACAAGTACATAGAGTATAGTTTATAAACTCTCAAGGCATTTTTTTTGTACTAGAACTACTCCTAATATATATATATATATATATGGGCAAGACTTAGATACAGTACTTAGGTGTTGTTTCTTAGGTTCCCTTTTTAAGATTCTGTCACATGGATTTATTTTCATGAGATGAAAGTGTATTTTTTAATTAAGTAGCCACATAACTGAATCTTAAGAGAAGAACTTAAGAAACAACACCTAAGATACTGTACACAAATTTTGTCCTATATATATAGGGTTTGGTTAACAAGTACTCTCAAGGCATTTTTTAATAAATGATTTTTAAAAAGTTTTAATAGCACTTTTATAGGAAATATAAAAGGCTGTAAAAAATTTAAAAAAAAAAAAATCAACTGGTTTTATATTTTCCCATAAATTTTCTGATGTAATTGTTCTTTTCCCTTTTGCAATTTTATTGTAAAAGTTGTTTTAAATGGAAATAGTGAAGACATTCGTAGTTTGGTACATGAGATGTTGGGCCGAATTCGGATCTTAGTACAACTTAAGAAACGGAGTAAAAGGCATTATTGAGCTTGGGCTGGGGCAGGCAAAAATCAGCTGAACCCACTCCCATATTTGAGATCAACAGTGATTTTAGCCCACATTTGATTCTCTACTCGTTAGGAAATTACTAAAAATTATTGTAGCCCATCATCTATATGATCCAACAAGATAACTAATTGGGCCGCAAGGGTTCAATGGACCCAGAAAAATTTTCTGTCGAAAATCATGCCCATTTGCCCATACAAATGGACACGAGTCCTTTTGTTTTTCCCCATATTCTTCAATCCATGCCCAAATGAGAAAAGCAGAAATCAAATTAAATTGGACCTATATGAAAAAGAGCCCAAGTTGAAAGATCAAAATTTCTATAATATTCTGTATAAAAGAACCTCTCTATTTAAAATATTCATATCTAAAAAATGGATTATCTTCATTATAAATAAAATTGAAAGGACTATGTTAACCAAAAAAAAAGTGAAATTGTTATAAATAGATGCATAAGTAATAAAGTTATTTTCTCAAGCACTCTGGGTGCTTGCCATTGATATTTGCTTTGAAGTAACAACAATTTTGATTCTCAGATTTCTGGAATTTATTCAATGGGAAGTTGAATCATTAGCAGAGAAATAAAAGAGAATTATTCATGCATATTAATGCAAGTCTTTTAGGTCTAGATTTGGTCCACGAATCCTATAGTTCCACTTGTAAGGACTTTAATCAATATCGTTTACCATTCAACTTAAATTTGGGACCTTGTTTTTTCTACAAGGCTACACCATTCAACCAAAAATTACGCAATTCTGGAAGGAAAAAATGGGCCCTAATGCAATAATGTTATTTTGTCTTTCTAATTTGTCCATTTATTACTTCTTTTAAGTGCAGTATATTGACCAAGAAAACAAAAAAGAAAATTATGTCAAAAGCTACAAATATATCATTATCATTGAGGGGTTAGATTTGTTTTGTAAAGTCCTTCCCATCAGCAAACTTTGAAGAAGAACTTATACTTTTATAGTGCCAAACTTGGAGGAAAGAAACAAACTAAGCATGCTATTTTTTCAGCCAAATTTTGGCCCAAATAAGTTTCTTAAAATTGGTAATTGCTTTCACATGACTCTGATTGATGACGTTTTGTTTTAAAAGCTTTTGAATGATGACTCCATTGTAATTAATAAAAGTGAGAAAATTTGTTCCCTGAATGGAGTAGGATTGAATGAAACTAGTTATGGTAGTGAGTTTGTTCACCTAATGTTACATTTCTATGGATGACTAGCTACAACTATTATATCTAAAACCCAGCTGCCTGATTTTATTGAGCTCTTTGCCTTCAAGAAAGGTCAATGGCAGTTGCCTAATACTTTGTACAGTGGTTGGTCTGGTCCTGCACCCGTGTAAGGAACCTGCTTCCCTAGGTTGATTTGGTGACTAGTACATTCCAAACAAAGGGTTTTTTTTTTTTTTTTTTTAATTTTTTTTAATGTCATTTAATATAATAGGGTTGAACCTTTTGTGCCCTGCAAATCACTCAAAAGGCAATAAGAAATGAAAATGAAGCTTATTACCCAGTAATGCCACTTATATTATGACATTTAATTATTAACTATTGGAAACATTTGTTTATTGCTTCTCTCATCTATTTTTCATAAAATTAACACCTTTCATAGTGCTTTATTCAATGCAGTTGTTTGTTTTAAAAATAATTCTCTTTCTCACAATAATTTCACAATTGTTGAAGTGATTATTTGTTAATGATAAATAATAAAGTGATGTTGGTGGATGGCTCAGGTGAAAAGTAATAAAAACCTATCAACTTAGCTATTATGAAAATTGTAGTTAAAATTGTTATCTATAACATTACTCTTGTTTTCATCACATTGCCACAATGTTACAATAATTGCAATAAAATGTTTCCCTAATGACAATATTTTTTTGGATTAAGGTCATAATTACACCATAAAATTCTTAAAATTTTACCTATTAATTTTGAATGAATAGATTATATTTTACCACATCATCAACATTTTTTTTTTAAAATGTTGACTAACATTATTTTGGTATTTATGTAAATTATTTATTATATAGCAAAATTCAGTCCAATCATTTCAAAATAAATGGATAAGATTTTAAGAACTCAAGACGAAATTACTTTAGGAACTCTAGAGTAATATAATTTAATTTTACATTATTTATTTTAAGAATATATTTCAACATTGACAAATATAGAGCCTTACTAACAACATAATTGCCTATGTTTGTGATAACTCAATGGTAATAGTGTTCTTTCTGGAGCCTCATGTCTGTGGTTCAAATCCTATCTTCCCTCTCTCACTATCTACTTTCAAAAAAAATCCCTCCAAAAATGCAAATATATCAATTTAGAAATTTAAATATTGGCTTGCATTTCATTAACTGTCACAATTATGTTACCAAATAATGATTGGCCAATATAAATGAAAAAGAAAGTTAGAAACAATCCTTTCATGAAAGTTTGTGATTATTTATATTTTTTATGCAAAGTTTGTGGTTTTAATAGCATGATACATGAACATCATCAAAAAGAGACTTATGACTTAACAGCATTATTATCCAATCAATTCTCTTATATATGGAGGAGAAATTGGATTAGAATTCGTTCTCCCTCCACTTGTTGTTGAAAAGGGGAAAAAATAATCATAATTGTTTATATCATGCTCTACTATTCTGTACACCTAATTATTGGCAGAGTTGAAGTGCTCTTCACGTCCTTGTTGAAAAGAATAATTACATTCGTATTAAAAAATAAATAATTCGCAAGCCCATGCAAAGAATGCTACCTTTGGATTTTTATTTATTTATTTAAAACGTATGCATATTAGAACAGGTCTAACTGTCCAAGGAAAAAAATAAATGATAATTTTTATGAAAATAATCTTTTGATGGTTGAGTAGATCCTCCAAAATTTGGCCTGGAAAAAAGGAGTGCATGAGGGTGTGGTTTTGTTCATGCACTTGCACCACTAACATTGTTTTTGTTTATTTTTTTGATAACCACTAACCTCATTTTGATCAAATAAAAAACTAAATTGACTTGGAGAAATATGATTTAATTTACTGCCATAACCCTCTTTGCTTTCCTGGTACAGATTAAAAAAAAAAAAAGCTCTTTCTAATGATGATTATTGATTACTTTTTCTCTCTGAACATAAAATGGTTCTAAAACTTCTCACTATACTAGAATTTTTTTTTAAATCCTAAATATCGTCAATGCAAACACGATCCATTGTCCATTAAACTACACAGATCATTGTCATTCATCATTCCATATGTTTTTCTTTTTAGGTAAAGGAAAAACTTAAGAAATACAAGAATAGGGGAATTTAAAGTTTGGTTCTAAGAATAGACCATATCACTGAGTTTCAGGGCTCTTAACAAACAGATGGGATTCTCAAAAAAAAAAAAAAAACAAACAGATGAAACATATGAGTATTACCAAGTCATCCTTTGTTATTTTAACTATATAAATATGTTGGTAATGTTTTTATTATAAAATTAAACTCTCTCATGTAGATAAGATTTATTCATGAGTCCCTTATTCCACACTTAAAAAAAATTTGAAATACTAAGACATTTTAACTTTTCTTTTAGGGAATCGAAAATAAATGTTATTAGTTTAATATTGCAGTGTACAATTGGGAAGAGAAAATATGGGCATTTTTCAAACTAAGAATAGATTTCTCCTTTTTCTTTGGCAATACTAACAAAAGCTGGAGCAGCTCTATTACATTTCAAAGGCACACAAACATAAGAAGAAAAAAATGGTAAACTTTCACAAATTAAATTAATGTCTTCTAAAGGGATGACTCTATCAGAATTGAGAAGATCACAAGTTCACTAAATGTACCTTATGCAATAATGTATTCCCAAAATAAAGTAAAAACTAAAATAAAGTAACTCTTACAGGGCACATTTGTAACACAACATGAACAACAGAACTCAGATTTTAAAGAATTCATGAATTTAATCATAATTTTTTTGACGAACGAACTTTTAATCATAATTTAATCCTATGTAGTGGTATTTAGTATATGTCACTTCTTAATTAATTATAAAAAAAAATACCCTACATCTTAATTAATTCAATGAAAAAAAAAATAAACCAAAAGTACATGACAAAGGAACACGTGTAAATCCTTTGTATATAAATTAAGCACACGGAATAAAACCCAAAACAGAAGCACAAGCACAAAGCCATACATGAAACGAGAAAGAAACATAACTTGAAACTGAAAAGCAGAATTAAAAAGCTGCTTATCTTTCCAAAAAAAACTCTGTTTTGAAACTTTTAAAGTACCTTAAAAAAGGCTTTTCTTGCTTGCTCTGTTTCGTTCAAAATGGAAGTACCAGCAAGTACCGTGTCGTATCGTATCGGACTCAACGATTCGTATCGGCCACTGCCTTCTGTGTACCTTGCCTTCTTCTCCATCTGGGTCTTCTCCGCTTGTTCTTGGACCATCAATACCTACAAAAACCGCCACTTTCAGGTCCTTTTTCTTCTTCATTTTTTTTGAAAAAATTTTCCTAGTTTTGTTCAAATAGTATGATTGTATATGGAATTTGAGCGTTTTAGTTTGATGGGTATGTTTCATTTCGTTACAAGTTTTGGTTTTTAAGCTTTTCGGTTCATGGGTTTTTTTTTTTTTTTTCTTTTTTTTCATTTTCTATTGGTTTCTATTGCCTTTATGCTCTGTTTGGATGCTGAGAGAAATGATAGGAAGACGTAGAGAATTACTATTTTCTTTTTGCAGGATTTGGGGCCTGTGCAAGCTTGAATACAATACTCCTTAGCTTGATTTTTTTTTTTTTCCCCTTGTTTTTAGGAGTCTTTTTTATCTATATATTTGTTGGGGAGATAACACCACAATATTGTTCTCTGTTTGCCTTTTGGGAAAACTATGTGCTATGAATAAAAATTACATTTTATCCTCTACTTTCATGCCTCTTTTATCTTTTGTTTCTATTAATGAAAAGTTCTCCCTAATGATGCTAAATAACTAAGTCATGCTATGTTCAGTGTGGAATTCTGTTTTCCTTGGCGCCAGTCAATGAATTCTAAGTTTCAAAGAAATTTACTTTATACCTTTTCAACCAAATTGAGCAACAAATTAGTAAAGTTCATGATTTCTCGTTTGTCTCATTTTACTTTTAATCTCTAGGAAATTTATGCTTTTATTGGATTTTTTATGTAATTTTTTATTTTTTTTATTTTTTATATTGTTATACTAGAGCAGACGAATAATTTGCAGTGGACACTGGCGTCTGTTCCATTGATTAAAGCATTACAACTTGCCTTATCTTTCCTCTTTTGGTAAGTTCTTGTTGCTGTCAAATTGTGAATTTTAGCTTAAATTTATTGAGAGAATAAAAAATAAAAATAAAGATACGTTTAATTTTTGGCCTTCCAGTTTATTGCATCTGTGTATCATTAATTTCCACCTCATTAATGTGCTAGATGGCTACTAGAAGCTACATTATGTCAAAGAAGATATTTCAATAATTAGGAGGTAGCTTCTAAGATATCTGAAATGGAGCTTATGTAGCATCACATACATGAGAAAATATGTGATTGAACTACCTTTCATAATTTTTATGATTTTGTTTGTTCTTTTTTAGCATGATAAAGGGGAGGGGGGGTATAAAGAACCTAAACTTTCAGGACCTAATTCGTGAGAGCAAAACCTTCTCTAAAGCCTATTCTAACTAGTTTTGCATGACTGTGCATTCAGTTCTTTTCACAATACATGCAAAAGGAGAGGGAGGTGTTGTAAAATCAAATCATTGATAAAATAAATGAAATTGTTGTCTGTGGCTGCTATGTGGAAGATGATGTGACAATTTCTTAAGGTGGTTATGTAACTTATGTTGTAACTTATGAGGCACATAGTTTAGGTAGCCTCTATAGCTCATTTTAGTCTGCAAAATGATAACACGAACTTTTATTAGCATCTGGGGCAAGGTAATGTGTATTTGATGTTTGTATGGTTTAATCACTTCAAATTATCCTAACATTTCAAGCACCGTTCTTGCAGGTATTCGTGCTTCAATCTTCAGGTATGTTCACTGTGGATGTCATTTGGGGTCTACGTAACTGGAGTGCTCTTTCAGACAGCTTGTTTCGTGTCCTTTTTGCTCATTTCTCATGGTTACTGCATCATGTGTGAGCGCCTTTCTGTAACTGAGCGTCGCACTACAGCTGGACTTGGGTGTGTCTTTTACTTGACTCTTGTTGGTTACAGAGCTTCTGTACCTTACTTTTCTGTGAGTTTCTTAGCTGCTTAATCCATTGTGTTCTTAAATTGTCATAATCTTCTAACTAATGCAAATTTTAAGCCAGTATATAATTTTTCTGGCCAAGATACTAATTCTGTTGTAACTCACTGTGGCTCAGGTGCTTCTGCTGCTCAATTATTTTATATCATTCTATGTGATTTTCCACCATATATCTCAAAATCTGTCGGTATTACGGGAGCAGTTGAGCTTCATAGAGGATGAGGATGTTCATACAATGCATGATGCGGTGTATACAAAGTACATGATG
Organism: Quercus robur; assembly: GCF_932294415.1. Classification (NCBI taxonomy): domain Eukaryota; kingdom Viridiplantae; phylum Streptophyta; class Magnoliopsida; order Fagales; family Fagaceae; genus Quercus; species Quercus robur. The sequence goes on from NC_065538.1 coordinate 19,366,706, forward strand.
TTCAAGTAAGTATTGAATAAGAAATTAAAGAATAAAGAAAGAAAGAAAGTTTGTAACTGTTTTATGTTCCAAGGTTGTAAATTGCCAGCTTCAATGAGAATAATATTTTGAACTTTGTGTGCTATTTTCTTTTGTGTTATACAGGAAATTTCAGGCTACAATGCAGATAGTAGCTTTGGCAGAAACTGTGGTATGAATATATTGATTTTCTTTCCAATTTATATACCATTATGAATATTTGGGAACATTCCTTGAGAAGCATTTTATTCTTCAGATATACATTAACATGGATAACTCATCAGAAACTTACTGGCTTCGCTTGCTAGTTCGTGAATGGGCACAATTCTGCATCTTTCTGTATATTGGGTATGTATGAATTGCTTGATTCTGCAAATATGGCCTCTCTAGAAACATGCCAATTCTTGGTGATTTCTGAAGTCAGAGATCCTACCACATTGTTTGTCCTCCAGCCATGTCAATGTTGTAACTGTTACTTATTTCTTACAGGTGGACTTTCAGATCACAGGACTTGACACCAGGATTCTCTGTTATGCCAAATTTGAAGTCTAAAGGGGACACTGTGGTGCCTCCCATCTATAGTATTGTAAGTCAATTTCGGATTTAAATACTGTAAGAAGCTTAGGTTCCCTTCATAGTGTTGGAGGCAAGTGGTTTCCCCATTAAGATCATTTTGTAGCAATCACACACCATAAATCAGTTAATACAATCTTTGAAGCCAATTGATGCATGTCACTTCATTCTGTGTAAAACAAATATTAGGATTTCAAGTATTAACATTGGTCATAATCCACCCCAAAATAAAATAAAATATAAAAGACTCTGCTGAATTCTCGCTATTTGGTACTCTCATTTGAAGATAACAAAAGTAATAAGAATACCACCCTTTTTTCATTTAAGCTCTTCATTCAAGAGTTTAAATTTGTGGCTTCAAAGCTATGGAGAAAAAAAATAGCTTATTTTTATGCTTTTAGATGCTAGGACCATGTCCCAATTCTCCAAATACCATACCCACTACGCACTTAGAGAGGGTAGAGTCAATAAATCAGGGCCCACCAATAAATGGAGCAACTATGTTCCTTTTAGAAATAGCTTTATATTTTCTACGAATGCTGAGTCATGTTCTGCAGGAAATGGATGCAGCAACATTCAGAGATTTTAGGAGTCATCCGTGGCACATTGGTGTGGTAAGTGTTGTATATTCAGACATATGTCATTCTAGAACCTTATTTCCAACAGAGGAATCTTATTCTTTTCAAATGCTAACTTCTTGCATAAATGGTTTAAATTTTCATATCTATACTTCCATTTTAAAAGTTTCATTTTTGGCTGGCATATATGTATATTAAGCATTTAAAAACTCTGGCATGTGTACTGAAAACCTTTCTTGTGCTCACATAGCCAACTCCTCGTTCTCACGATAGCTCTCAAGACGCGGTTCTAGTGATAATTCAACACCCCCATGCATAATAGGCCAAGAATGCCTGGCATTTCTTCCCCAAACTCAGCTGGAGTTGCAACTTTTCCAACAGATTCAGATTCAATTCCATGCAAGATATGATGAACAGAATGATTTATAGCATAGATCATAGCAGCATACCAGCCAATGGCTGTTTGTTGAAGTTGAAGTTGTGACATGTCCAGTGGCAGATTCTTTTTTCAAGCTTTACACACTTTTCCTTTTTACCAAAATCCAAAAACAAGGGCAATAGTTGGCGAAGTTTTAGTTCATTCACTAGGTTAGATCCAATTGTTACATATGTATCTAAATATTGTCCATCAATCTTAATTGTATATTCTTCGTCCATGGTGTTGTTGGCTACTTTATCATTTGTTGGCAGCTCTCTTTGAGATGTAATTTTGAGCAATTGTACAAACTAGGTATTTGAATGATACAATTGTTTGAAATACTTAGGACCCGTTTGGTAAGAAATTTCTAATAATGTTGTTGTTGTTTTGTGGAAATACGTGTGAATGAAAAAATGTATGAAAATACGTGTAATGTTGTTTGAACATTGAAAACTATTATTTAAACAACAATACCAAACACTCCCTTGTTATAGAAAGAAGTAATGTCATTCATGGGAAACCGAGAAAGGCAGGTCTGAGGTTGGTTGATTGGTGTAAGAACTACTTAGATGAATATTGGTCTGCAAATAGAACTTTATCAAATCCATCAACTCGTCTGGAAGTAACTTGGTCTCCACCTAATTATCCTTCTTATAAAGTTAATGTTGATGTTGCAAGATTTACGGCTCAAAAGGCTGTAGGTGCAGGTGTTATTATTTGATACCATGAAGGGAATTATTGAAGCTAAAGTGAAGGCATTTGAAGTTGGGATTATCTTTGCTAAGGAGGTGGGAATTAGAGACTTGGTTTTAGAAGGGGACTCATTGATTATTGTACAAGCTCTAAAGCAAGTTTCAAATGCTCCATCAACTGTTTCTAGTCTGATATATGGGATGATGTTGAATATAATGAGTTTAGAAAAGTGTATTTCTCTCATGTCAAATGGGAAGACAATATGCCTACTCATTTATTGGCAAAACAAGTTCTTGGCTTGGCTGATTTCTCTGCTTGAATTGGAAAATGTCATTGTTTCTTAGAATAAACTCTTGTCCGTGATGTATTTGTTTCTTTATCTTCATAAATAAAGCTTTAGTCTTTCTATCAAAAAAAATATATATATTTACTAAGATAATATATTCATTTTTTTTTTTGAGAAACATATTTTTAATTATTTAATCCTAATAAATTACATTTCTTAATTCCTTTTAATGAAACTAAAATTGTGGTAGCCTAAATTTGAAGCCAACGTTGTGGTAACTTAGACTTATGTTATTCAATTAAAAAAAAATATTAACAAGGTAAATAACTAAATACAGTATTTTCAAGTATTAATTATTTATAGATGGCGTACTAATTTTTTACAATAAACAATTTATTTTGGAATATATCATTCAACAAAGAAAAATTTTATAATATGCAATGAAGAATTTTTTTTAAGTGTACTTAAGTTAGTGAAAATTATTAAATATTTGTAAATTCACTTAAGCAATGTGTTATACTATGTATTAAACATGGATCACGATATAATTTTTTCATAATATTTCAAAATACATTGCGCAATGCAAGCACAACAAATAATCCCATTACCATTGTGCTATCATACGTTCACTTATAATATTTTCTAATTAATTCATAAATCACTATTTTCTTTTTGTTCCTTACTTATACTGTCTCACTTTAATTATTGGTAATTGTGAATAGAAAATTGTTAATTTATTGAAAATAGTATTTAAGTAAATTCTTCAATGATTTTTATAGCTGATTTTTTTTTTTTTTGAAAAAATAATTTAATAGTTAGGGAGGAGGATTTGAATAATAAACATCAAACTCGAAAATACCAAAACGTGTGAATTGAACAACAATGTCAACAAATAAAATAAAATAAAAACCCACCATATATATATGTATATTTTTTTTTTCAGAAGAAAAAACCCTACATCTAACTTTGAAATAAGTATAACAATATAATGTGCCCAAAAAAAAAAAAGCAAGGGTAAATTCTTTTAATTTATCTTGAGGTTCGACTAATGTCAACTAAGGGTACGTTTGCCTTATGCATCTGCATTCACATTTTACGCATATGGCGTTTTCAACTTTTTTTTTTTTTAACCAACACCTATTGCATTGTTCATGTCCCATGAACAATCCAATCACGCATATGAACAGTACTTTCAAGCATAAATAGTAATTTTTTTTTTTATTTTTAATTTTTAATTTTCAGTTTTCAACAAAATAAATAATATTTAAACGCATACTAAATCCAAAACATTTCAAAATTGACAAATTTAATTCTTAAAGCTACTTTAGCCCCTAAGATAAAGAAGAGAATGACTAACTGGCCTAATAGTATTTATAAACTAAGTTGTTTTTAAGGGCCAAATTAATTAATTTTGAAATGTTCTCGTTTGAAATTGGAAGTTTATGTAATGGTGTAATTTAACAAAAAAACAAAAAACAAAACAAAAGGAAAGAGATTTGAGAGAGAGAGAGAGAGAGAGAGAGAGCACCCCAGGTCCTCCCCCGCAGAGCCACTGTCGCCATCACGTATTCAGGCCAGCAACCCAAAAAACCCGCGACCCGACCCAGCAACAATTATAATTGTAAAAGCAAAAAAGCTTTTACAAATGAGTGCAGGTAATCTCTCTCTCTCTCTGTATTGCACTTTGGTTGCTTAGCAGAATGAAGGTTAAGGAAAAAGAAAAGAACATGAAATATTCAACTCTACAGTCTACACCTTTGTTTCTTAATTCTCAGATTAAAGAAAAAGGAAATTTAAGAGCTCATTGTTATATATTCTAAACACTCGTAATAAGTTCAGTAGAGTGGGAAAAAAAAAAAATTTCAAAATTTCAATGATTTGTGCGTTTCTAATGGGATTTGAAGGTGAAAGGAAAAATGGGTTCTCTGAGATATTGCTTATATTGGCTGATATTGTGGGATTTTGATGGGAAAAAGAATAAAACTTTTGGATATATTAAGATTTATTATGTGCCTTTGTGAGCCAGTGTTTGCCTAGAGTTTGTGGTGTTGATCCTCATTTGGATTGGACATTTTTTTTTTTTTTTGGCTTTCATGGCTGGAAAAGAGTATTTTTGGGTTTCATTCATTGTTCTTCTATTTTAGAATTTCAAGTTTCTCTTGGGTTTTCCTTTTGAGATTTTGTACTTTATTTTTGACATTTTGTTTTCACCATCGTGAAGACGATGTATATTTGATTTTTAATAGAAACTCATTACTTATCAAATTAATAATAATAATGTGATGGAGGATAAGATCGAGGTTTTTGCTATGATTATTGTGGGTGGTTCTGCTACTCTTCATGGTTGGATGGTTGCAGGAGGTTTTGGCCATTGCATTTCCTACTTATATGAGCTTTTTGGTTTCATTATGGTAGGTTTGTTCTAGTAATTAGTGGACCTGGAAAGGTGCTCTAACCATTAATTTATCGGAATGGAAAATTACTCTTTCTTATCTTCATATTTGTCTCTAATTCTTTTTGTGTTTCAGAGAATAAAGTTTCATAGTGTTAGAAAACATGCACCTTTGTTACCAATCTGGACAAAAGAAGTTTCAATTTCTTTGAATGTTAACTTATGGGAGCATTTGAAGTCCTTGAGATGAATGCTATGAGAATCCATTTTTTCCTTGTTTGTTATTCATTCTTGATTGAGTTCCTAGAGAAGGTTTTGAATTTATCCAATTTGTAGTACTTCTTGCACATCTCTTGACTCTTTATAAAAACAATTACTGATTAGCTGTTATGCAAAACAATTTTGTTTATGTGTTCAAAAAACACGTAATGCTGTGTTGGTTACATCAGTTTGCCAAAATATGAAAATAAATCACATTATACATATGTGTGTGTGTGTGTGTGTGTGTGTGTGTGTGAAAATAAAAAAGCAGATAAATAATTCTAAACAGTCATAAACACATTGAGTATCATTGTGATTGTAGCCTTGCTGCATCTTTCGTCAGTGATTATTTGTAGCTGGGATATGGTTAATATCAAACTTGACTTCTTACCGGCATGGTTATCATGGCAGTGAGAATGCTCTATTGATGACAAGTTTGATCTGATGGGGATTTCCAAACTTATAATAACTATTATTAAAGCAGTTAAACTTCTTCCATCCTAACTGATAACTGATAAAGTAGATACTGTGTGTCTACTGAAGTACATTTATTTTCATTATGCATTACTCAACTTCTTCCTTTTGAATCTGATAGATAGTTTGGTTAAAATTAGAAGATTATAATTGATTTCAATGTAATATACTATTACATTCTGGATTGAAGTACAAAGGATTTTTATTTCTAGCAATTATCAACTCTAGGTGAGGCCTAACCTGTGAAAAGCCTCCCAATAACTGCTGTAGGATGTGTGTTCTTTTAATTTTTTTTTTAAAGTTTGAGATTTTTTTGCAGGTGGAGCATTTGGCGGCAATAGGGGACTGAGACCAGTACCTCCAGAAAAAGGAATCTTCCCTCTGGACCACATGCATTTATGTGACCTGGTAGGGTAGTTTCCATTACCAAACTGACTCTTGATCTGTTTTTGTGTTGAAGAATTAAGCTCTTATAAGTTTTGCATGTTGGAGAATGTCCATGTGATAATTCTGAGCTTCATAATTCTGAGCTTCTCTCTCTTGATTTTAATTTTAATTTGAATAATTTTCTTATTTTATAGATGGGCTTTTATTTCAGGAAAAGAAAGAATACCTTAGCTGTCTAAAATCTTCTGGCCATACTTCTGAAAAATGTAGGCACTTGTCAAAGAAGTATCTGCAATGTCGTATGGAAAAGTGAGTTTTTAATTTTCTTTATTATAGATCATACTTGTTTTTGTCCAAATGGCAGTCCAGTTTTATTATAGTTTGCATGCCTTCTGAAAATCAGTACATTTCTTCCAGAGGTAGAAATATGGAGGTTCCAAATTTTTAATACAATTTAATGAAAGATCATATAGTGCTGTATTAGAATATACACTCTCGCTTTAATTTTTCTTTATAAGGTTAATACAGAAATGAAATGTGGTTCAAGATTTCTTAATGTATATAGAGCATAAATGGTTTATGGTTCATAGGTTATTGAAGGCAAAGATTTCCCCTCCCAAGCCTCAGCTGTTGCTACTTAGCCTAGCATTAGCTGCATTAGGGTAATATTGTGAATTGCATGTCTTGGTTCAATCAATCAAAAACACTCTATTACCTTCTTACCAATTGCTTACAATTCATTTGGCATCTTTGTAAGGATTATCAAAGCTGTTAACAGACTAACAGACTACTCACTTAGATACTGCCTTTAAGGAGCTTCTCATTGGCAATGTGTAAAAGTTAAAAATTAATTCTTATTTTGAAAAGAATAATGAAAATTGTGTGCTGCAGTATTGTTATTGTTAATATGTTGCTGTGTCTGTGTTTGTGATTATTTTCTAGAAAGTAGTTCTGACTCCTGAGTGGACTAGTGATTTTACATACTTCAGCTTCCAGTAGCCAATTATAGTTCCAGCGTCTGTTAGGGATTCTTTTTATAACTGAATGAAATATATTAGAAAAGCACAAAAAGCATCACAACCTAATACACGGGAAGTATACAAAGGCAAACCCAGAAAAAAAAAATAATTCAGTTGGAATAAGAGGACTGGCAGCCTGGTCCCACGTGCATAGAGTCTGTAAAAGCAAGTACTTCAAACGTACTACCAAGAGCTCAAAAACCATATTCCAGATTTAATGTTATTTCCAACAAGTTAAAAATTCCATCACATACTTTGGCTGACCAACTTACACTGAACAACCATAAGTCTCTAGCAGGCTTAAAACAACATCAACAAAGCCTTAGTCGCAAATTTTGGGGTCATGTCACAATGAAGAAAAAATGGTAATTTGATGCCCCATTAGATTCACCAATCAGAAATAATAATGACCCATTTCCTCAGTTCGTTTGTACTGAGAAAGTGAGAATTCATCCATTCACAGCTGTCAAAGAAAAGAAGGCTACATGGTGGAGCTCTGTCACACCAATTATATCTCCATGGGAATCTGCTGTCACCCCTTTTCCCCAAAAGCCTTGTTATAATCATTAACACAAAAACCATGACTCTTGTGTCACCTCCTTTCCTCAAAGCGTTGTAATAATTATTGACGCAAAAACTATGACTCTTGGAGAAATACCAAACCAGCCTGAAAGTATTATTACCACACCAAAGACCATGCCAAAACCAAATTCTTTTACCATTCCCTACCTCGTAACGAACAAATCAGTTATTCCACCCATTTCGGGTGTACTTCCAAAGGCTCACACCATACAAACTCCTACTTTTTTTTCTATTACTTCCTTCATAAAGAATGTGTGTCCTCCACATAGCACCATAACCATTTGACTACAAGGGCTTGATTAAGAAGTGTTTTTATTAAAAACCGTTAATTCCTAACCCACAAACCTCCAAGTTAAACAGGAGTGCAAAGAGTATTCCCATTAAGTAAATGGAATTTACATTCCTCTACCAAACCTTCCTATAGAAATTATCTTTGCATTTTCTCCATTCTATTTGCCACTCCAATCGGTAATGGGAACAAAGACATAAAGTAAGTGGGAAGACTAGAAAGCTTACTCTATATTAGTGTGAGCTGTCCTCCCTTCGATAAATTAATTTTATTCCAACTCACCAGCCTTTGCTTCATTCTCTCTAAAATGCCATCCCAGATAATTTTGGACTTAAACTGAGCACCTAGAAATAACCCCAAGCATTTCAAGGGAAGGTGAGCTATGTTGCAACCAAGAATACCAGACAACTCCAAATTTAGAACACCTCCTCCAGGAACTATCTCTGACTTGCTCAAATTGATTTTCAATCTTAATACTGCTTCAAAGCATAGAAGAATACATCTCAAGAGATGGAGCTGAGTAGGGTCTGCTTCACAAATAGTGTACCATGTGCAAATAGTGAGAGATCTTCAGTGTATCAGTACACACAATATTCTCAACAAAAAAAAAAAAAAAAAAAAAAAAAAAAAACCAGAAAGATTCCTCCTTCTACTGCCTTGTTTTTCTTTTTATAAGTAAGATAACTTGCTAAGGCCTCCATGACAAAACGAACAGGAATGGAGATAAACGGACTCCTTGACACAAACCCCTGTTACTCTCAAAAAAGCCACTAGCAGTACCATTTTTCCATTACTGAATAACAAATCATGGATATGCAGAAAATAATGCACTTCCTCTATTTCTCACCAAAACCGCATCTTTGCAGCATGTACAGAAGAAATTTCCAATTCAAGTTGTCATAGGTTTTTTTTCCAAGTCTAGTTTACCACTCCTGGCTCCCTTCCCTCAACCTACTGTCATAACACCCATTTGCAATTAGAACAGACTAATATTTGTCTCCCGTGAATGAAGGCATTCTGAGTATTATATAGTAATTTTCCCATCACATGCTTCAATATGTTTGAGAGATCCTTGGCTAGGGTTCTATGGACACTTCCTACAAGGCTAATAGGATTAAAATTCTTAGCATTTACAGCCCCTAGTTTCTTCAGGATGAGTGCAATAGAAGTAGCATTTAAGAATCTCTCAAAGGAAAGAACTTTGTGGTGTCTTCTTTCAGCACACTCCAGCATCATTGGAATAAAGCTATCAAGAATTCATTGGGCCCTAGAGCTTTATCACCTTTCATACCATGCAAAGCTTGTTATGTCTCTTCTTCCTCAAATAGTCATTCAAGTTGTTCCACTTCCACTGAGCTTCAATAGAATTAAACTGTTGGGATTATGTTTTTTGCTTGAGGTTATTATCTACATGGCACATAAGTTCAATAGTTACACCCATGCATGATGTAGTAGAGTCTCACATGAAACCTACAAGTTGACTTGACCAAATAAATCGGTTTTAGTTGAAAAACCAGAAAACTGACCTCTCCAAAATTGTGTCTAATCAATGGGGCCCCTATTTGGTGATTCCTGAGTACATGGTAAAAGGTTTCAGGTTTTAAAAAAAAATGACTCCTCCCCTTATAAGCAAGTGGGGGATGAGATCATGGGTTCAAGACCCATTGGTTGTATGTGTAACTTACCAACCAAAAAAGGTAAATGATGAAGAAAAAGTTATAAAGAATCTGATGGATAGCGCCGTAGTGGAAATTAGGTAAGTATTATATATCTATTTTTTTCCACTCATGTCATGCCATCATGGATGTTGAGTATGGACTTTGTCAGATCTCTTTCTATGTACGGGTTGTTACATGCTCTTTCATTGGCATATCGCAGGAACTTGATGGCAAAGCAAGACATGTCAGAACTAGGATTTGGGAAGGAAAGCAACATGGAAGCTTCTGGACAGAAAGTTAATGAGAGAATTGATAACCAAAGCTGAAAATAAATTGAGAGTAAGACTGTGTTATGCGAAGTTGGAAGAGCTTTTTTCTCTTCAGATAAGATTCTCTGTGAATGCCTTTTCCATATGAATGGTATATACTATTGCAGGGAAAATTGGAAATACATGTAAAACAATCAAAATTGAGAGGGAGGATGGGTGGGGAGGGAATTTTGCTTCTGTTATTGAAGTCAGTGAAGGTTGAGTAAAGATGTTAAATAGGTAATTGGACATGAAAGAGGTGGAAGCAAGAGTTAGATTTGGTACTCTAAGATGACTTTCACAGGAGGAAAAACAAAAACAAAAAGAAGAAAAGAATTTACATTCCTCCAAACTTTTTTTTTTTGGGCAAAATTTAAATAATGTTCTTTAGGTGTTGTATCTTAAGTTTTCTAATTAAATTTAACGATGTGGTTGCATTGACCAACGAATTACATATTGAATTTATTATCTTTGGAAGAATGTAACATTGTTTTTGCTCATTAGTCAAAAAAATCATGTGATTGAATTTAGTCAAGGAAACATCTAAAAATAATTTAGCTAATTTTTAACATCTGTTATAATTGAATTGCAAATTGCACCAATAAAATTTGGGGTCATTTTGTTTTGATTGTCTATTTAAAAATTTAGATCCATAACCCAAATATTACAGTGTTTAGAAGGGGAACCATGGGACAAAGAAGCTTTCGTTGAGCACGAAAGAGAGACGTGCATATCTTCTTGTCAAGTAAATTCTCCGCTTGATTTGAATGTTTTATTTTCTTAAAATGTAATTTACTTTTATTAGTTTGCTTGTAGGCGAATGAATGAAACTTTTTCATTTAAAGTTGGATACAAATCCTGTTTGGTAAGAGTTTTGTAGTTCTGGTTTTCAAAACAATATGAAAATTGTAATTTAAAAAGTGTACTAAAATACATTTTTTTAGTACTCATAATACTAAAAAAAAGTGTTTGTAGCATATTTTTGTAACATTCTTTTAAAACTGAAAACACAAAACACAAAATTAGGTGTTTGGTATGGGTATTTATTTAATTTTAGAAAAAATTGTGTATTACTCTCACTTTTTTTTTTTTATACAAGATAGAATTGTACTCTAACCTAATCTAAGTGTATATATATGTGAAGTTCCCTCCTGGAGACTTGAATCCCGGCTCTTGCCCCCCACACTCCACAAGCACTTATACTTGTGGAGTGACCATCGCACCAAGGGTGTGCGGTGGTATTTCTCTCACTTGAATACTGTAAAATAATTTATTTTATTAAAGAGAAAAAAAAACTTGTCAACGTGTCATGTGATGTAAAATAATTTATTTCATTGAAGAGAGCATAAAGAGGGAGTGATAGAGCATTGTCGATGAGAGAGAGCCATCAACTTGTCATGTCAAGTTAGTTTTGGTGGGACCCATGTTTATCATAATATTTACCACAATGTCACTGAATAATGCTACTTGAGTTCTAAAAACTGCTTTGAAGAGTTCCTTAAATACATTCTTGAAATCACTTAAAGTAAGGAGTGTTATCTAAATATTCGAACCAAAAAAAAAAAAAAAAAAAAAAAAAAATTCCTAACAAGAGTTTCCTTACCAAACACAAAACTTAAAAGTGGGGCTCGCAATTAAGCGTTTAAATTACACAAAAAATATCTTTAAGTTCTACTACCAAATGAGCCCTCCCTTTAGGGATATCTGGATGGTGATTAACGGATTTGAAAAATGTGCCCTAAACTCAAAGAACCCAAATTTCTTCCATCATATTACAAATTTATGGGATCTCAGGGGTATAACTAGGGTTTTTTTTTTTTTTTTTGGGAGGGGGGGGGGGGGGGGGGCCGAGACTAAGTCATCATATTAATTCGCAATTCAAAAAAAGAGGTGTATATATATTACTGTTTATACGAAAATTCTGTAATTTTGCATAGGCATGATATATCAAATATCTAAACAATGGTTTAATATCTTCTTTGAAAGTTATGCTTAATGATGGTCTTTTATATAATACAATTCCTCATGGTGAAAATTTTAGCAATTTCTTTTCTTCTTCTTTTTTTTTTTTTTTTTCTCAATGAAGATAAATTTGTAGTGGAAAAAAGCAAGTGTAAATGCAAGTCAATAAATTGTAATGACTAAATGGTGTAACTTCAAGTTAACAAGGCAAGCTTGAAACTAACAAGGGCAGGTGGAGGTGCCAAAATTTATTCTCGGAGGGGCCAGTCCTTTCAAAATTGGATAGGGGTTCTCAATTTTATGTAATATAGAAGAGTATTAAAAAAATTTGTAGACGCCGTGGCCCCCACCTATGATTATGAATGTAGTTCCACCGTGAAGGAGAGGGAGAGAGATACGTTGAGTAACATGAGGGGAAGAAACAACAATGAAATTGGTGGTGCAAGTGGTGACACAATCAAGAAGAGAGGCTAAGGACCTGTTTGGTAGAAAAATTTGAATAATGTTGTTTGTATTTTTTTTGAAATATACGTTAGTGAAAAAGTATGTGGAAATACATATAATATTGTTTAAAAATTGAAAATGTGTTGTTTAACAAGTTTACCAAACGGGACCTAAGGGAGTCACGCATATGGAAAGGATGTCATTTAATGCCATTTTTGTAACTTTAAATAAGTAAATATTTAATATTTTTATATTAAATGCAAATCATTATAAGTCCACAATTGGATTCAATTTTTTTCTTATACCATCAATACTTGTAAATTTCAAAATAATCAAAGATCAATAATTATCTCATTTACAAATTGCCATATCAAGTTTAACATGATTGAAATTTATGGTCAAATTTGTTATGTAGTTAAACTTTCTATTAAATTCCTAATCTCCCATTGTATTATTGAATTAAAATAATAATAATAACAATTGAATAACACAAAAAATGCTTCTTTTTTTTTTTTTTGGTATCGAAGGCAAATATTCAATTTTTGTAAATTATATTATTGAAAAGCCTATATAGTAAATTTTTTTTTTTTTTTTTTTTGAAATGCCTATATAGTAAATTATTAGTTATATAGAACTCGATTTTACAAAAATTGAGTTTCAAGTGAAACGTTTTTTTTTTACCCAAACTCTAGTTTTATGTGAATACTACGAGATTCAAAATCAAGTTAAAATCAAGGGTTTTTTTTTAAAAAAAAAAAAAAAAAACCAAAATTACACAGGCTTGAAAATTGATTTTGGAAAATTTGAGTTTAAAAAAAAATGCTATTTAGTTAAATAACTTTCCTTTTAAGTAATAAAATTCACAAGAAGTATATATTTGGAAGAAAAAAAAAACGTATTATTAACTATTAAGCCAAAAAGTCAAAATATTTATTAACTCAGAATCAGAAAGAGTTCCCTGACCTCAACTCAGTACTCAATCCTCATCCTTCGACGCTCTCTGTCTCCATTCCATGGCTACCAAAAATCTGCTCTTGCCTTATGTCATGTTCCTCACATTGCTCCACCTGGTAATTACACAGTAAAAACATAGTCTTTTCAGTTTCACTGCCTTTTGCATTTGCTCTCTGTTTGGTTTCTGAGAATATGTGTAAAAATAAAACAGAAATTGGAATGTTTCAACACCCAATTCATCCCTGAATCTGTCAACAAAAAACCTATGTCGTTGTTATGTTTTTGGGTTGTTCCCGCTTTCCCAGTATCTTTTCCCCTTCACGCTGTTTGGTTGCTGAGAATTTGAAGGAAAATGGGATAGGGGAAAGAAAGAAAAGATAGTATTTTGATCTTATGTTGTGTATAAAATGAATAATCAAACAAATCCAGCTAGTTGGGTTTAGAATTCTTCTAAATGGGTATTTGAAATTGTGTAATTCCTTTTGTTCTCCTACATTTTCTCAGCAACCAAACAATTCTTATTCGAAATTTGGTAGTAAGAGTATGAGACCCATATTTTATTTTTTTAATTCAAGTTACTCAAACTAATTGGTATTTGTTCATTGTTTGATCAGGTACTAGGACATGAAGCTGTGAATTCAGGCCAGTACCCTTTGGTTGTGAGCACATGGCCCTTCTTAGATGCTGTCAGAGCTGGTTGGAGGGCTGTTGATAGTGGCCTTTCAGCCGTGGATGCTGTCGTGGAGGGTTGTTCGGCCTGCGAGGAACTTAGGTGTGATGGAACAGGTTGGATCTTAATGATTATGTTAAATTAAGGGAAAGGCAGTATTGTTATAAATTTACATGCCCTGATGATCTAGTTTGCTTTTTCCAGCATATGATTCTTTATCATGTTTTAAAATGTTGATTGTGGTTTATTTGTGATTGTGCTTGATTTGATGGTGTTGGTTTATGGGTATTCCAAGTGTGAGATCAGTTTGTTTAGGTCTTAGTTTTCATGCTACAGAGGAAAAACATGTCAAACCAATTTAATAGTTCATTTCATGTTTCTGAGTTTATGGTTTATCAACACACTAGTTGTTAGATTTAGAGTATGCTGCATGCTTGGAGCCATTATAGTTAAAAACAATGACTACTGGTGGACAATAGAGTACTAACTGTATCTGGGTTTTTTTTTTTTTTTTTTCAGTTGTCACTATTGAGCACACAATGGATGAATTTATTTAACCATCCATTATACGTTTATGTTTTTTCTCTGAAACAGTTGGGCCTGGTGGAAGTCCAGATGAAAATGGGGAAACTACTATTGATGCTTTGGTCATGGATGGGGTAACCACCACTCACATATTTCATTTTCTTTTTTACCATCCATTGCTTTTCTCTTTATTGTGGCTTGTTTCTCTGTGCACATTGAAAATGACTATCTATTATGTGCTTGCTAAGGACATGCATAGGTGACAATGGAGGTTGGAGCTGTCGCTGCTATGAGGTATGTGAAGGATGGCATCAGAGCTGCAAGATTAGTAATGGAGCATACAAAACACACTTTGCTTGTTGGAGAGCAGGCCTCGGCATTTGCCATTTCAATGGGTCTTCCAGGACCCACAAACCTTAGTTCATCCGAGTCAATCGCAAAGTGGAGTAAATGGAAGGAAAATAGCTGCCAACCGAATTTTTGGAAAAATGTTGTACCTGCCAATGGTTGTGGCCCATATCATCCAAGGGATTCTCTTGACCTTATTGAAGGGACATGTTCCAAAGACATGGAAACTGTTGAACCAAGATCTTCTCTTGTTGGTCTTCACAGCCACGACACTATAGCAATGGCTGCTATTGATAAAGTAAGTTGGTGTACCATCAGAGTTCCTCTCATTATTTTCATTGCATTCAACTGAAATTATTTTTCTTGCATAGATGGGGCACATTGCTGTTGGTACATCAACTAATGGAGCAACATTTAAGATCCCTGGCAGGTACGGTTAATATGAGGCCTCCCAACCATCAGCGGTGATTATAAAATTGAAAAAAATTGAGTCAGTAATTTTGTTGATACTTTTTTTTTTTTTTTGGTCGTTGTTTGGTAATTTTTCCTATTACAAGTCACTGTTTACACTTATGGATCATGTTTTTAATCTCAAACATTTGGCATGGGGGCAAAGCCAAATGGTTCTTTCTATACTGAATATGCTTTCTTGACCATATGTTTATTGGTGGTAACCAAAAAATTTGACAATATGACTAATGAAAATCAGTTTATTAGAAATTAGTTTGGTTCAGAAATGATGTAAAGATCAATAGTATATGTTAGATAAGCTTCTGTAGTGGGACAAATTTTCTTGAGTACTAGGTCTGGCATTGCAAAATCCTGTGTGCCAGTATGATTGCAGCATGCGTAATTTACATACCAGTGTGATTGCAACAATTCACCTGTCATCATTTCCTTTAGAAACCCTGAATGTGAGAAAAAAATGAAAGGGAGCTGTTAACATAGTGACAGGAAAGGACCTAATGGTAGAATCATAGACTTATCCATAGTAGGAACTGCTGTTTTCTACAATGAAAAGGTAAATGAATATAAAATGATTTTGATATTAATAACTATATGGTTAAGTATTTTGGTAGCTTGCTGACATATAGTAAGTCACATTGGGATGATTGAAAGAATAATCACAACACTGACAACACAGTATATTCTGAATGCAATGTGGAATTGCAATGGTTGATGATCTGTTTTAGTTTGACAATTTATTTGGAAGGTTTAGTTTTCGCACCTTTTCTACTCACCCTTTCCATCCAAAAAAGACAGATTATAAAAAATTTCCCAGGTTAGAGACTCTATCCTCACTGTCCTTTCAGCTGGGTCTTTTGATGAATAAATTAACAGAAAAGAAGGGAACAAGTCATGAATAATGAACATTTTACTGTCAAACTACCAGAAAATGTAAAGGATAGCTGATAGTTCTAAGGCTTAGAGTATGGCGAAATTCATCTATATCTCTACATTGTTAACTTTGGTCTTCTCTGAGAGGACTAATGAGGGAGTATAATTAAAATATAAGATAAAACTCCATCTTCTAAAGATCATATTCTGATCAACAACTAGTTAGAGGATATGAGATCTTGAAGGCTAAAGCTTGTGGACTTTTTAGTTGATTATATCACATTGTTGTTCTTTGATGAGTGAAATCTTATGTCTGTCCATATTGCATGATGAACTGTAGTGTAACCATTGTCAGAAATTTTTCTATCCTGCAAACGAATAACGTGCATCACGGAAATGATGAGGACGTGAGATTCAAGCTCCACTAGAAAGTACCATTGTTGTTACTATTTTTTTTGTTTGGCATTTTGTGCAGTACATGTATCAGAACAGAAAATGGAGTATTTTTTTTTTCTGGTCTCTTTTTCTTCTATAACTTTTTAATTCAATGGTAATTTGAGCTTATAAATTTCAATAAAACAGATGTTTCATATCATGAAAGTAGAGCAGGTCTATGCCAATTAGTGAGGATGTGCTATATAAGTCTTTTTAAGAAATCACTGAATGGAAGTTTTTCCTTGACTGCAGGGTAGGTGATGGGCCCATCACAGGATCTTCAGCATATGCTGATGATGAAATTGGTGCATGTGGTGCAACTGGGGATGGTGACATTATGATGCGTTTCCTTCCATGGTAATGTAAAGTTTTTAACTTCCAGTTTTGGGATTGTTTGTGTTACTGGTTGTTTTTTATCATTCATAAGCAAAATCACACAAGTTCTTTGAATATCTGGGAAGCACTGGAATAAATACTGAAAAACATCAACATCAACATCAATATCAGTTTCTTTTTATTTTTCTTTTTCTTTTTTACCTGACAAAGTTAATGTTAATTAAGAATTTGAGTTACTCTTATTTCTTAGTGGGTTTGCTTCAAGATATGTCTATAATCTTCATCATAATCAACACTTATGTATACTTACAAAAAGTAATCAAGATTTATGTATGATGCTAAATAAATCAAGTGACTTAAGCTTTACTAGGCTTTTCTTTACAGAGTAGGAAATCAGAACAAAATTGGATTGGCTTAATTTATTTCACTAAGCATAGTAACCTTTTTGGATGGGGTAAACTATAAACCCTCCAAACACACCAACCCAATCATGCTTGCCTTTGAGCTTGATTGCAGCTCCAAATAGCTGATCCTTTGGAAACTTTATGCACACAATTTATGAATATGTTTCTGGCTTTGTAAGGCAAGTTTGGTTGCCCGCACTCTTACCTTGTGTATCTAGTATATCCAATTATATTGTGTTCTCATGCTTGAAACAATCCATGTTTTAGCTACAGTGATATGCCTATAATAAAAAAAATCTTATTTTCTGGTCTGTGTTTTGAATTCTCCCATATGATTTCAGTTATCAGGTTGTGGAGAGTATGAGATTAGGAATGGAACCTAAGCTTGCTGCTAAGGATGCAATATCACGAATAGCGAGAAAATTTCCTGATTTTGTGGGAGCTGTTTTTGCCATTAATAAGAATGGGGTGCATGCTGGTGCTTGCCATGGATGGACGTTTCAATACTCAGTGAGAAGTCCAGAAATGAATGATGTGGAGGTTTTCACTGTGCTACCCTAAATTGGGAACTCTCTTATATTGACTGTTAGCTTGATACTTCATGTGTAGTATTAATGTGCTTGGTTTTTCTAATTATTGCTAAAAGTGATATGGAATTATTGTACTTGAATGATATTAATACGGCTAGACTTACCGTAGAAAATTTATATGATGTTTTCACACATATCTTTGAATTAGAGTGTTGTACCTTTTATAATAAGAATGTGTTAGCTTGAAAGGGATACCTATATACTGCTAAAGAGAGGATGGGGGGCGAAGATGGTGGCAGATGGCAATGTCAGAGGTGATTCAGCAATGGGGGGAGAGAGGAAAATATGAAAAAACAAAAGAAAATAGAAAAAAGAAAAAAGAGAATATTTTCCCCCCTTTTGTGTTAGAACTATGTTGTTTTGATCTTGGCAGTTAATAGACATGTCAACAATGGATATAGACATAAGGGTTTGTTTTAAGGGCAAATCTTCCATCCAGTGCAATGGACAATACACAATGTAGACACGTGACCAAATTTGAACGCTGTGTCCGCATCCGCATCCGTATCATGTTGGGTCCAAAGCACTAGACTTAAGCTTAAAACAACATAAAATGCAACTTTTTTTTTTTTTTTTTTTTTTTGATAGGATAAAATGCAACTTGTTCTCCAAACCTTCCCAATGATGACTCATCAGATACACCTGCCGGCTGTCTCCATATGGGAAATTGATTAAAGTTCATAAAACAGAAAGAGGCCTTGACTGGATACGACGTCTAAGGTGTAAGCGTGGATATGTGTGTTCTCTCGTCTCCGGCATGCACACTGATGAGCTCACAGAGCAGAAGTGACTCGTTCTCCAAACAAACTAAAGTTTAAAAGAAAACGACAAACACTGGCAAGAAAAGTAGCTTTGCTAGGTAAAAGTTATGGTGTCACAAAGCTTATCATCGCCATGTGTCTTATTGGCCCAATGGACATTGCACTTGTGTATAGTTTAGTTAGTTACAGCTTCCAAAACCATATGATTGGATTTGATTAAGAAATCTAAAACACAACAGTTAAAAGAATTGCATTTTACTATCTTTGTTGTTGAATTGCAGTTCTTACCCCCATAGTATTCTCAAAAAAAAAAAAAAAAAAAAGATTCTCTATCATTAATTTATGGTACCTTATCGAGGCTAAGACCCTTTTATAATTGTTTTTTTTTTTAAATAAAAATAGTCGTCACTATTTGAAATTAAGAATGATGGATTAAAAATATTTAGAATGGGAATCAAAATCTTTTAAAGTTTTTAGGTGACTTCATTGTAAAATTTTTAAGATTATATCTATTTATTTTAAAATGAATGAATTGAATGTTATTTTAAGAACAAAGAATTATCAAAGTCCTGTTGATATCAGAAACCAAATGCATGCATGATGATGAATAATAGAAAATTGTGCAGTCCCAACCTGCATTTAAAGTTAAGACAACAATATTTATTTCTTCAATTGTTTTATAGAGTATATACGTTACAACCCATAGTTTGCACCAGTCCAAAAGCTTCGAAAATAAAACGGCTGGCGGGAGATAAATCCAATGACAAAAGATACATACACTAAAGAAAGTTTATTTCTTTAACTACCTCGATGGCTACACTCCAAACCTCTCCATTGAACGTTCACTTGCTAAGCTCACATTTCCTTCTCTTTCCTCTTTCTTCTTTTTCCATGGCTTCCCAGTTGTCTTTGCAACTTCCACAATTCTTTTACTACTCGTAAGCTCTCTCTCTCTCTCTCTCTCTCTCTCTCTCTCTCTCTGTACTTTTTACTTTATCAAAACAATATCTTTGCATTCATTAACTATTTTCATATCTGGGTTATGTTTTTATAGCTAAAAATTTTAATGAGCCGTATGTGATTTGAGCTTTTGTTTGTGGAAAATGTAAATTTTTAAGATTAATTTTTTTTTAATATCTAACCTTTTTGCGTCAAATTTTTGTTGTTGTTACCTTTATTTTTTTTCTAAAAATGTTTACAGAAGAGTTTAGTGCTTAAGATGTTAACTCTGCTGGTTGGTATTATCTTTGAGTTTTTTTTTTTCAACAAGTGGGAGGGGATTTGAACCCATATTTTCCTCTCAGAGAATTGGCCAATACCACTGAGCCATAAAGCTCTTGGCATATATTTCTATGGAGATTTTAGGCCCTGAAGCAATTGTAAATTTAATTACTAATGTTGTATTATGTAGGGGGAAGTTATTGAAAGGAAAGAGAATCGGAACTGAATGAGAAACTAAAAAGTTTACTAAATGCAATTGTTTAACATGAGTTAGCTTTTAAAGTTTTTGAAAGCAAAATTATAAGACCTCTGGTTTGTCAATCATTTTCCTCCATTTTCTAAGTATCCAGATTTTCGACTAGAGATAAATAAGCCCCATTAACTTAATAATGAAAATGTTGCAAACAATTTCTCCTTAACTCCACCTATGATATTATAAGTAAATAATGTCCTTCTCTTTGCGTTTCAGAAAATCGGTTGGACTTGACAATAGAGGAAAGGCCATGGCAAATGCACCTCACTCGTTGAATTTCAAACCCAAGGAGCAAGGAACATGTGACCTTTCAAAGAAAAACTACTCACGATGGTTTTCTTCGTGGATGTTATTGTCAACGGCTTCTTCTCATTCTAATCAAACCAATAGTGAGAATGGTGTTCCTGTGGCTAACCATCGAAGTCCTGAGTTGGGATTTAATCGGGTGAATGGTCTTGTGTATTGCATGAATCTGCTAGGAGTTTTTCCTGTGCAGTTGAATCACTTCAGTTGTCAGGAATGGGTCCGGCACTAGCAATGGCCTGGATTGGGAAGGATGTCCATGACTGGCATAAACGTCTTGCTTATCAGGTATATACAGAAGTACTATGAAATACACATTTTGAAACGGTCCCAAAGTTATTATGTTAGATTCATCTCCCAATATCATACTTATATTGTTAGTTATATAAGTTTGGTATATATTTACTTTGATAAAGGAGTGAATATTTGTGTGTTTTTTGCATTTGGTTGTTGTCCTGTGCCTTGAGTAACAATCATTGAGAATTCTTGGTCATTGTAAGTGAAACATTACTGTTAAGTTAAAAGATTTATTTAAAACTGGAACCAGAATTATTAACTGGCATAGCTGCACAGGTTGTAGTTTATGTTTTGATGAAAATGGTGATTGAAGTGGAGATCCTTGCTTTCTCAAGAACGTCACAATGGTCCTTCTCCAGTTAGAGAGATTTAAGTATACAATGTCTTTTGCTAGAGACTTGATGATATAAATAACTCTTCAACTGTGGTAGCTATAGTACTTTCACTTATGAAAATAGAATTTACTAATCAATTATCAAATGATTTAAGATCTCAAGTATTAGAGTCACTTGCATAGTAACTGTACTCAATATCTTGGGTTTAAACTTCAATAAACATGCTAAATTTTCAGTCTCTTGTCTTGGGTTTCTTTCTCTGTTCTTTTTAACAGATGTATATTTATGACATAAGTGTTTCCTAGGTCTTACTTTTTGTTCCTTCATTTGGTCAGCTTGTCCCCCAAGGTAAAATTGTTTGGGGTGTATATTGAAAGTGAACTGAACACAAGGCACACAGGATTGGTAGAATGGTTTAAAGAGGTTGAGCTTCCGCATATAGCAGGATTTTTTCTTCCTTTGTTAAAGAACTGGTCTATGGAATATGAAGGAAGGTTTGCTCATAGAATCCTCTTCTTTTAGCATAATGTTTCACCTCTTGATAATCATCTATGCTTGTCAATTACATATTTACCTATCCATTTATTCTTCTTCATTTACAAATCTAGCCTGAGCACAAAAATATTCAGTGGTGTTGCAGGGATCATTGTGGTTCTAAGCTGCTGTACTGCAGTAGGAAAATTGTGTTATAGGCGCACTTGCTGTCCCTTTACATTGTCGATTGAGGATGCGCTAGTAGAGCTCATGGATCTTTCACACAGTCTTGTGCCAGTGGACAAATTACATCAGTTAGCCACTGAAGCAGGATTTGAAATGGACCTGCTGACCCATTTTGGTACAAAGGTTTTCCCCAGCAAGAGAAGCGAAGAGCTAGGATTTTGGATTGGGTTGGCTCAGAAAAAAATTTCAGTAGCATTCCAGAAAGAAAATTTGTTTTCAGGCAGGCAAATCTGCTACAAGGTCCATTCATGAAATAATTTCCTTATCTTTTCTATAGAAATGACAGTCTTAAGGAATTACACATCATTTCACGTGACTCTAGACATAAGCAAAAATACTCCTATCATTCCAATTCCTAATTTCCCGAAGGAAACTTTGTTTATATAACTGAAAAATATACATTTTTTATATAATACACCAAAAAGAATTCTTTGTCAAGTTCCAAAAATTCAAGGACCTTGCTTGATGGTTGATTTGGTCAGAGCTTTGATAAGCTTATACTTTCTTTCTGGTTTTATTGCTTATCAAAAAAATAAAAAGAATTTCTTTCTGGCTTAGCAACTGTACCTTTAGGATTAAATAGTTTATCTCTGTTGCAAAATTTGACAGGTTCAAGCAGATAGTTTCACTACTTTAGGAATTTTTGCATATCTTGGAAAGAGTACTAGATTGTTCTTGTCAACAATGGGCATAAAGGATCTGGATGAACATGTTAAAGACTTCCTTAGGTAGATTAGTTCACATTTTGGTTACATTCTCAACATTTCAGGCCTTAAATAGGGATACTTTAGGAGGTCCAATACTTTTCCTGCAGCTACTTGGAATGTGGTAGCCTTTTCATTTACCCAGAGCTTCCTTCCATATCAGTGTATCAAATCTTCATGGAGGTCAGTGTTTCTTCTTCTTTTATTGAAGATGCAAAATATGAATCATCCTAATGCATAAAACTTATCTTTACAGGTAGTAATTGATGAAATTGGATTGTTTGATTTTTACGCTGCATTTTCTTACATATGCAATCAAGAGCGAAGAAGATCCAGACAGTATCCCATCCAAGCAGAGAAAGAGATAATTTTAACTACAGTTTTTACTGTATGCTATGATGTTTTCTCTGGGTTTGCTCACTTCAGCCGTTCTACTCTACTGCCACTAGACACAAATTTGCTAGAATTCTTGCTGCGGAGGTAGCCTACATCATCTGATCTTTTATTCAGAGCCTTATTTGTTAGAATTTCTTAATCTACTCGAGTGGTTTAGGCTCTTAAGGTATCTTGTTGTCAACTTTTCAGTCAGAGCCTGTTAACTGTCTGTTTGGAAGACTACCGGGCAGCTTATGATAAGCCATGGTATGTTGTTTAGCATTGTCTGCTATTGATGGCACTACTTTAGAGAGGAACGAAATAATAGTTCTCATGTTGATTTTCCCTAGCAGTGAACCCTTAAAGTTTTCAGAAACAGGTTCCTCTGATGCCACTTCATTTTTACGATCTAGGGGAACAATTAAGTCATTTGTAGTCTTGGGAGCACAACGAAATCCAAATGACTTAAGGGCACAGGGATGCACAGCGAATGACACTCAACATGGATCTAAACTGAAAAAAGTATGGCTATCATATGATAACATCTATATGTAATACTCTCATGATGATGGATGTAGAAAAATGGACAAAAGACTCTCCATATTGATCTAAACCAGAAAGGGTTTTGGTGTCAAATGATAACAACTGTTGTTAACATCTTCATGATGATAAAGGGAAAAGAATTGGTAATTAACTCATAGCATTGATCTAAATGTAATAACTCTACTACTTTTATTTGCATGAATAATTAGCAGACTGCTTCATCTCCTACCACACCCCCCCCCCCCCCCACCCCCCCCAACAACACACACACACACATGCACAAAAAAAGAAAAAAAAAAGTGTATGCAAATGCATGTATGTGTTTCTTGTTGTAACAATTGCAATTATTTTCCTGTAATAGCTGGATACCATATCAGCTGGGTATGTGGAGGGAGCCTTTGCTGCTAAGTCAATTCCTCATCATGAGAGTTTAATTAGGAAATACAGTATCAAGTTGGCATCTGCAAGCTCTGTATGGGTGATACTTCCCTTCTTGTAAATGGACAGATTTATTTTAAACTTTAGATGCTAATAGCCTAGTATTGGAAATTAATTTGTTTTAAAGGATATCTGGATGGGTACACAATTGCTTTTCACAGACATCAGGGTTGCTGCAGAGCTACTCGTAAATCAATTGCGTGCTTACCAGGTCGCAGAGAGGGAAAGAAAGAAGTTAAGAAGAACTTTAAATGACATTTCTTTACTTATTCCAGTAACAATTATAATGCTACTTCCTGTAAGCACTTATTGGATCACTTTTCTTTCAATAGTTATTTATTTATTTTTTATCACTGACTCAAGAACATACCTTCTTGTGTATGAGTATGACCTTTAATGAGTTTAGCATTCTGAAATTGGACCAACCAATAAATATAGCAACTTTATTCTGACGTAATAGTTTGTGAACTCAGACTAACAATTACAAAGTTTAAACAAGCTTCACCAAAGTCACAAGAGTAGGAAACTTTTTCAAAGAACCTGATTTAATGATGACATACTTTCATCCATCTTTACATGCCAAATTTTCTTGTTTCCCATTGTTTAGCTTTTATCCAGTTAAATGCATCAAGACCAATTACAGTATTCCTTATTGTACCAAGAGCGAAATCATTGTCTATCCAGATGAAGGTTTATTAAATTAGTTTATTCTTTTAATGTAGCACTTATAAATGATGAAAGTGCCCCTTGTTCACAATGAGGAACAGCTGTAAGTCTCTAACCAGAGACAGTAAGATGAATAAAAAGTTCAATAATTGAAACATAATTAGGTTTATTAACTTGTTCATCGTGATACAATTTGTTTTGTTTTGTTTTTTTGTTTTTTATTTATTTTTTCAATCATTTATAGTTCTTTATTGAAGCTAACTCTTTTTTTCTCTCATGTATAATATGCACTTGGGTGTCAAGGTGACCTATTAATAGGGTTAAACAAAAGCAGAGTTTTTGTAAGAAACTCTAACAGATTCATAACGAAGTTGACAAATTTGCTCTCCCTTCTACGAGCAGGTATCTGCTATAGGTCACGCAGCCATTCTAGCAGCAATCAAAAAGTACATACCAATCTTGGTAATTGCCTTCCCATTGAGTTTATAATCTATTCAAGTACTTCCTGTTAATCATGCTTTCATGTACTGCATCCAGATTCCTTCTCCATATTCTTCTGAGCGATTGGATGTTGTGAAACAACTAAAAAGAACTAAGAAGATGGAAGTTCAGTCATGGAGCAACCTTGAAGATCCATCCTCTAGAATACCGTACTAATTATTTCATGGGATCTTGTTGTCTAAATGTTACTTTACAGCTCCTTATATTAACCTTGTTGCACAATCAGTACATTGATGGATGCATACATACATACGTTGAGACAATGTATAGGAGACAAACTATTTACTTATCAAAGAACCGAAGTAGTTTGACAAACACATTCTCTATTGATTTATGGTTGGGTGCAAATGCGAATTTGGGGATGCAAAAGATTCAGGTTCCAAATCAGAAACCACCTGAGGTTATATATTTTCACTGGCACCTCTATAATGATGTCAATGTTACTTGGTTCAAAGCTTTTCCTGAGAATTTGACAATCAACTAAAACAGTGACATTAACCATTGTAATAGTAACTGTATAGATTTTATCTTTCTTCCTCTCTTAGCATTCATTCTTTGGGCAAGTTCCCAGCTACCCTCTATAGCATCTCATTGCACCCAAAGCATCATGCATTACCTTCCTTCTCTTTTATAATAACCATATATGTGTATTTTAATTACTGGTTTTAGGATCACATCTAATCCACTATAAGAAAATAGACTCCTATAAAAGTTACAGCTATGAATGGCTGGAATTAAGGAAGTCAATGAGGAGAATAAGAATTTGAATAGAGCTGAACTGAGCCTTGATTTGTCATCTAACATCCCCTGGAAAACTGTTGAGGTGAGTCTGCATCATCAGTTTGTGTCAAAGAGATAGTGAAACCGAGAACTAGCCAATCCTATTGTAAAGATATCAGCATTTTGGTTATTTGTGCAAACTGTACTTCAGAGTTGAGAAGCTCACGAATGAAGTGGTAATAAACTTCAACATGTTTTGTTTGAACCTGAAAAACCGGTGACAAGGTAAAGATGGTGGGATGTGAAGTTCATACAGTGTAGAGGAATACATATTTGTACATGCAAGTGCATGAATTTCGGCGTTTACTTGACGTGGCTACAAAGGGTTGTTTCTTGCAAGACCATGAAATGAGATTAGCCCCAAGATATATACAGAATCCAAATGAAGGGAGCTACTGAAGAGCTTGTTGAATGGCATGGTAAGTGTATCTTTGATATATCTAAGGATTCATTTCATGGCCTATAAGTTAATAGTTGTTGGAGAGAGAGCATAAACTGACGGGTTTAGTTGAGAACGTGCGTAAGATCAAACCTAGTCATCGTATAATATGGGCAAATTTACTTCAACTGAAAATGGATACAGATGCAGGGAGCATCACTTTCGAATGGCCCTAAAATTGACATCATTTTTATCATGTACCAACTGCAATAACTCACATTAATAATTGTGAAAAAAAAAAAATGTGTCTTTATTTATTGTTTTAAAATTGTCCCACTTGTTAATAAAAAGAAGATTGTTCACATTGAAGTTTCATAAAAAGTTGAGGGCTGTTCAGAAATTGCCAAAATTTTGTTAAAAGTATAAATGATGAAGTACTCCGCTAAAGAAGAAACAAGATTCAAAACTAATATTCCCTCTCCCTTGTGTGTGTGTTTGTTTCTCAAAAAAAGATTCAAAACGAATATTTATAATATATGAGGTAGTAGTACTCATTTTTTTTAATATGATCAACTATTAGTTTAATGTTTTACTTTCTAGTTTTAATTAATTAAGATTAATATGTTTGTTATAATTAATGATTTGGTAGAGAAGTAGAAATTTACTTGCTATAGTTTAATACAAAGTTTCACAATTAGTATCTGTAAGTGGGTGGGCTGTGCTAGTGGTATTAGGCTGCCTCCTACTACACTAAGCCCAAGTTTTCTGGATAAGAAAGTCGGGACCAGTCCAGCTTCAACTTAAGGTCCGGCTTGTGTGCAAACTAGGTCAAGTCTGTCAGGAACGTGTTCACGACAGGCGAAACTGTTTCAGACAAATTGTGGCAGGCAGACATAATAATAATAGAATATATAGAAAATATCTAGCCACTTAAATGGGGAACTGACCAAATAGCCCTTAATATCAATTATAATAACAATACTATTTGTTTTCTTTTTTATGGAAGATAAAGGAAGAATAACAAAGAACACCGAATGCTTATAATCATGGGTCTATCAGAATACTAGTGGAAATTGACCGAAAATTCAATCTGCGGGAGCATAACCACAAAGGGGAGAACGTCCCTCCTCAAAGCCGTCAATCTCTCAAGAAAGAGTCCTGCCGTAGAGGTTAACAGCCCTGAGAGAAACGGCCTTGAGTGGTTTTTTGCATAGGTGTTTTTGAATTTTTTCTTACAGAGGGCCGGATTTCATGAGGAAGAGAAGGAATTGATCTACCGGTGCATGCCCACCTTTCTAACTCTCACTATTTCTTTCTTTCTTCTCACTATGTTTTCCTTTTCTATTTCCTTCTCTAAGTTTCGTTCATGTTGTTTTCTGTTCACGGCAAGACCCTCCTTTTATAGTGCCTGTCGTGACCCGATTTTACTGTTTTAACCCTTAATTCCCTTTGTCTGGTCTAGGTGTACCGGCCAACCATCACTGTGCCGTCTGTGTGTCGCCCTCCCATTGCCAGACAAGGAAGAATATTTTGTTTGCTAGTTTGCCGCGGCACCCTTTCCTACCACGGTTTGGGTTATTTCTCTCTCTTTATCCCTAATGGCATGCACCTAATGGTTCCAACTCAGCTTGCCTCTTTTGGGTAGTAAGTCATCCCAGCAGGACACCTCCCCGAAAGAGCCTGAGCCGGAACCATAAAAATAGATTTTTCCCCTCTCCCCACCACCAAACCATGCCCTCTGATCCTCTGACCCCCCGACCTCACCATGCTCTGTATTGGTTGGGTACAGGCTGGTGGTGTCTGGGCCTTGCGCATGCCTTCATTCCATATATGACCAAAACTTGCTTGCTGCCCATTCGTCTATCGTGGTCTGGAGGCTCGTCGTCCATGTTTTTTGACCTCTTATGTGGGCTGTTCTTTGTTTTCTCGCTCTATTCAAGAGCCGGGCTCTGTCTGATGATGGGCCTTACATTTCTTTGGTCCATTCCTTGGTTTCCTTTATTT
This sequence comes from Quercus robur, assembly GCF_932294415.1. Lineage (NCBI taxonomy): Eukaryota > Viridiplantae > Streptophyta > Magnoliopsida > Fagales > Fagaceae > Quercus > Quercus robur. Next base: position 19,394,928 of record NC_065538.1, read on the forward strand.
CTTGCAATGTCGTACTGTTATTCCTACTGTAATAATTTAATCATGCTGGGCCTCTTTTGGGCCAGCCGTTTATTCCTTCTCTCAGTGGCTTGGCATGGCCACTGTTTTGCTTTTACTTATAGGCTCCTATGTCCCTTTGGACTTTCCTTTGGGCATCCTTGGCCCGTTTGCTTTCTTTGGGCTTCCTCGGTCCATTTGCTAATTCCATACTCCCATGAGCTTTTTACTAACTTCATTGGGTTTCCCTGATCCAATAACCTTATTCTCATCCTTGGGGTTTATGGGCCTGACATAAACCCCTTACTTTCTTAGTTTGCACAACCTTGGGCCTGCGACGGCCCTTTCTCGCTTTTCTACTTCATACACTGCCCATGGGATGCTATTTCTTTCTTTTCGCGCTTCTTTGAACCCACTTGCCTCTTCAAGACCCATTTGTTTATTTTCTGGGCCTGTGATCCATTATTCTTGCCGCTTGGGTCTAATGGTTTTGCTGTCTACTTTGTCAATTCTTTGTTGCCCTTGTTATTGGGCTTTCTTTCTCACAAATGGCCCTCAACAGTATCAATATGGTTATAAGTAATAGTAATAATAACCATATTATGTGGTTAATTGGATTTAATTTATTTTATTCAATTGAATTAGTATCTTGTAATTACTCGTTTCCTCTATTGAGATATTGAGAAATCCAGTGTATAAAACAAATCAAAAACTAAAAGTGGTGGGCTAAACTTACGGATTTAGGTGAACATGTTTAGGGAAGTTGATAATGAGGCATTAGAGTTTTAAACCAGATCTTAAACATTGAAAACAATGTCTCCTTTAAACAGTCCTAGGATACTAGCTATCTTGGCATGAAGTGCATTAAGGGTTTAGCCTTTGGCTCCTAATGCAAAAAAAGGCAGTCAACTATACTTGGTCGATAAGAGGCATGGAGTGGATCTAGTCCAATAATGAATAGACAGAGCTATTATGAATATAAAATATTGGCAATGTCTACTATGCATCCTTCTGCAAGAACATGATCTAGAATAATGCATGGGAAGATACAAGCTGAGAAACACCAGGCATATCCATTGGTAATTGGCAAGTTAATTTCTCACTTTTCTTTCAAAGGGGCATAAGTATTCATTTAACCATCCACCTAAGCAAAAATTTTAATGAATTGATTCATTCAACCTTCCACCTAAATAAAAGTTTAAAAATAATTAATTTTTATTTTTTGTATCAAAATAGAAATAATTTCATGTCTTAGCATTTAAAATTTAATAATTTTTTTGAGAAACTACTTAACTTTTATATATATATATATATATATAAAACTCAAAAGAAAAAAAATAGTATTTTGCACCAAATATGCCTTGTCAATGTGTAAATGCCAAGTACGTAAACTAACATGTCGATTGATAAATTTTTAAAATTAAGTGCCAAGTATATATTATCCTACACTCTCAACTAATAATTTTATTCCACACGTTTTATTAGTTAAGTTGCAATATCCTTATGTTTGCCATAAAGAGTATTCTTGAAAAGATAATAGAATAAGTTTTATTTTATTCATGCTTTGGGTAGAAATATATATTTTTTAAATGAAATTTATTCTTAAAAAAGTTAGACATGTTCACAAATATAACCATCTTAAGGGACAAGTACTATTTATAGGAGAAGTGTCATTTCAATCTCAAAGAAAATTGTTGTATTTTAGCATGTATGCAAAATTTAGACAAGAAGAAGAAGTGGAATATATTACCTATCCACCAAAGAATTAAATTTTCTTTCAGTTTTTTCTTACGTGGTAACATAAAAACTAAAAAAATGACTTGTATGGTATATTATTAAAACAAATGTTCCAATCAAATAGTTTTGCTAGTGAAATTGCTCGCGTGGATATATGATGAAAGGGACATCTAACCTATCAATATGGCAATGGGTATTTCTTGATCTCAAAACTTTAAATTTTATTCTTTTCTTTTTTTCTTAACTATAGTTTGACATTCCTTCTTTAAGTTTTTTGTTTCACTCCTCTCAAAAAAAAGAAAAAAAAAAAAGAAAAAAGGTTTTTGGTTCACTTTTCTAAAATAAAAGATTAAAAAATAAAAACCTTCTCATCCCCGCTAGGACAACCACCACTAACCTCCAACCTCACAAGCACTGCCACCAATCCAGACGTTTCTCTAGAGTCTAGCGCCATCTTCCCCATCCTCATCGTAACCCTCATCATCGAGATGGACAGCAGCCAGCACGAGCTCCACCAGGCCAGCCTCCTCGACACCCCCACACTCGTCTTCACTTCAGTTTCTAGAGAGAATCTTATTTTATAGGATTATGTACTTTTGGTTTTGGGTTTCCAATTTTGCAATAAATTTAGCCTTTGATTGTATAGGAAAACACGTTAAACATCTTTAAATTCAACAAAGCAAAACCCATCTTCCTCTATCCCTTTCCCTAAACTTTTGAGAAAAACAACAAACACCATTACCCCCAGAGACCCCAAAGCCAAGACTGATCCAAATTTGCTACCGATCGATCCCACTTTATGATTCAATACTGTCTGTGGAATTGAGGTTTTGTTGGTTGGAAGTTTGAATGAAAGTCATTTTTTAATTTGTTGAATGGACCCATTCGGCCTTTTTCATGGACATTCCACAGTGCCTGTGAGATTGGGGTGGTGGTCTCTAGTTAGTGACGGCGGAGGAAGTTTTTTTTTTTTTTTTTTTTTTTTTATTAATTATTTTATTTTTAGAAAGTGAAACAAAAAGTCAAAAACTTAAATTTAAGAATTAATAAACACATGACAGATTTTGATTTGTGGCTTATAGAGTGGTACAGGAGTTTTTGATTCCAAACGTAGGTGGTGAATTTACTTAGAGGATCACGTATTTAGGAGTTCAAATTTTCTGTCTCATTATTCCTGCTCCACTATATACTCTATAAATAAAAACATGTTACATGTTCATCTATTTTATTAAATACTAAATTTATATCTTCTATTATTTCAATTACCTAAATATGATGGGTTATTTATTTATTTATTTTAAGAAGTTGAAATAATAGAAGACATAAATTTAGCATTTAATAAAATAGATGAACACATGACATGTTTTTATTTGTGGAGTATATAGTAGAGCAGGAAAAGTGGGACAGACGATTTAGATTCTGTATTTAGAGCCTAATGAAGTTTTTGTTTATCTAACAGGGGAGTCTAATTTATTAAGAATTTCATTTAGGGGGACCAAAAAAAAAAAAAAAAAAATTACCCCTATTTTATAATCTTGATGCTATGAAAAATTCTCTTCCAACTTTGTTAGAAATTGCATATCAAAACAAAGTTGCCAATAATGAGCTTTCACAATAAGACTCACCATCTATGGAGGAAACAACAAAAACATAAAATAAAAATGAAACTGATAATAAGGATATTTGCATTTTTGAATAGGCATCAAGTGTGCCTATCTACACTATATCATGCAATATTTAAATATGTAAATGCATAGAGTATGATCAAATCAATACATCACTTTTATTATTTTTCTATTTAATTTGTGTATAAAATAGAAAAAATTAAAGATTACAATTTTTTTACATTGAAAATTAGAGATATTGGAGGAAACTAATAACAAACAAAAGGAGTGTTGAAAAATTTTGTTCGCCAACCTAGAAAAATGCAATCCATATTAGATAGTTCACTGTAAATTTGAGTTTTAAGAGATGTGTCAGTACTCAAAATCAACCTCCTACACAGCATAATAAAACCAACTCTGAACTATAGTTCCATAAAATTTATCCAATCCTATCTCTGATGAATATTAACTAGAGTTTTTCTTGGTACTGATTTTTAGTCACAGCATGAACAACTTCATTAAAAATGATGGTGTCCATGTGTTTGATGTCATTATTGTACTCTACTGCAGTTGATCCAATTTGTTCTGGAAGATAAATATTTTGAGTTTTGACATTCAACTCAACGTCAAACTTAATCAACTAGTTGCTCTAAAACTTGAGGGCATCATGAAACTTGCCAAAAAAAAGGGGAAATATGCAACTTCCTTGATAGCGTTAATGAGCAAACATGTGTATTGTTAACCTTCTTGATGTATGAAACTAAATTAACTAATTATTTGTTAATAAACAAATATGTGTATTGTCAACTTGCTTGATGTATAAAACTAAGTTTACTAATAATTTGTTGATCACATGGCAAAAATAGATAAATATGCATTGTTGAATTATTAACTATATAAAAAATTTTCAAATGCTTTCTTTAGTTGTTTGCGTATAATCTAAATCTATCTACATGCTTCACGTTAAGACACTAATTACTCATCTAAAAGAAGAAAATAAAAAATCCAATCAAATCAGTATTACACAAATATTTTTTTAATTTTGTTCAAACTTGTAGTAACACAAAATCTTCTAACAAAGCACTGTCATAGAAGGATCCATAAATTTTTTAATTGGGTATACAAATAAGAATATCACTGGTTGAAATAATATATAGTTTGAAATATGAGAGAGAGAGAGAGAGAGAGAGAGAGAGAGAGAGAGAGAGAGAGAGAGAGAGAGAGAGAGAGAGAGAGAGAGAGAGAGAGAGATTATCTAGAGCAATGAGTTTTATCTGACTTATTTTGATTTCTAAGGCACACCTAGTTCATGCATCTTAATGTTAAGAAAAAGAAGAATGAATTGAAATATTGTTGCTAGAAGAACATTAAAAATTTGTCCTTATGCCAAAAAAAAAAAAAAAAGGTTTGTCTGTAAGGAAAACTATGTAGAAAAAAATTTAAAAAAAAATATAAAGTGGAAAAAAAGGAAATGATTATGTGAGGTCAAAGAATTTGACAACCCCGGCTCACTTTATACTAAGCCCTAAGCCCAAAGCCCACGTCGAGGAGGAAGAAATGCCCGAGGACGAACGAGGAAAGCCCAAATGGCCTAGAAACATCACCGAGGACAATCATGTTCTCGAACAACCCAGATCTTAGAAGGGAAGAACGGCACGCCATCGAAGGCAGCCTCCCAGAGCGCCCCAAGAAAAAGGACAAGTACCGTAGGACAGCCATGGAAGCATGGTGTAGGAGCAATTCAAGGAGAAATTGTCACCTCCTCATTAAATGCCCACAACTAACGTTCTGGCCGCATTAATGAGGAAATGACTCCTGAACAGTGCGGTCTTGGTTGCTGCAACTCACAGAAGGTTTGGAAAGGTGGCTGATGGGACAAGCACTCGAGTAGTGAACTGCATGATCAACAAATGGAGGGCCAAGATCAACTGGAAGGGGGTATATAATGTGAGAAATCTTCCAGTAAAGGGGGATAGGAAATGAGGATGAGAGAATACGGTAACAATTTGCATAATCTTGGAAACCTTTGTAACCAAGCACCGAAGAAATAATAAGAACAACAAGTTCCTCGGAAGAAATGCCTGAGGACAGAATTTCATACTTTAGTCCACGTCCTTGTTATTCAACCCACTCGTAACCATGTCTAGTCGTTGTAACCTTCACTAAGGCCTAGTTCTTAAACCCATTCTCTATAAATTTATTATATTGAGGTAGTTGGGCCTGAGTCCACTCATCTAATAGAAGAAGTGTTCAAACCCAGTCCATACAATTGGCGCCGTCTGTGGGAAGAACTTATGCGTTGGTAAGGGCAACAATCAAGCATGGTACGATCAGGCCTTCATCAAGCAGGTTTGGGAAGAACAGTGCGGTCTTGGTTGCTGCAACTCACAAAAGGTTTGGGAAGGTGGCTGATGGGACAATTACTCGAGTAGTGACCTGCATGATCAACAGATGGAGGGCCAAGATCAACCGGAAGGGGGTATATAATGTAAGAAATCCTCCAGTAAGGGGGGATAGGAAATGAGGATGAGAGAATACGATAGCAATTTGCATAATCTTGGAAACCTTTGTAACCAAGCACCAAAGAAATAATAAGAACAACAAGTTCCTCGGAAGAAATGTCCGAGGACAGAATATCATATTTTAGTCCACATCCTTGTAACCCTCACTAAGGCCTAATTCTTAATCCCATTATCTATAAATTTATTGTATTGGGAAAGTTGAGCCTAAATCCACTCATCTAATAGAAGAAGTGATTAAACTCAGTCCCTACAATTGGCGCCGTCTGTAGGAAGAACTTGTGCGTTGGTAAGGGCAACAATTAAGCATGGTAGGATCAGGCCCTCATCAAGCAGGCTCCCATCAGCCTGAATCGGCTAGATCCCAACAACAGGGTAACTTTCCCAACCCTGAGCGTGATCGAAATGAAGAGAATGGAAGGTTTCGAGAAGGAAGTGTGCACACCACTCAAACCAGCAGAAGCCATTCTCGTGTGGGCAGTCACGTGCTTCAGAGATAAAGTAACAATCGGGCCATGCAACTAGAAGAAGTTAGGAGTCACGTATCCCAGAGACAGAATGATAAGCAGGCCATGCAGCGAAAGATAGACGATTTGAAGAGAAAGCTACGTCAAGAACAACGAAGGCGATCTCATTCTAGCCCTGACATGCCCTCCGATGATGAAAGCGATGATGACTATAGGCGAAGATCGAGAACTCACCCCCTGCGAGACCTTTTCTCATGAAGAAAAGCACTACCGGAGGCGTAAATGTAAAAGCCCATCTCCTAGGGGCTTGGGAAACGATGCCATGAGCAGGGCACTAGATCAACTCTCCAAATCACCTTTCACACGCCACATAGAAGGGGCTACACTTTCTCGACGATTCCAGCAGCCAACCTTCACCATTTATAACGGCAAAATAGACCCCATGGAGCATGTGAGCCAGTTTAACCAAAAGATGGCTGTTCATTCTAAAAACGTGGCATTGATGTGCAAGGTTTTCCCATCTAGCTTAGGACTAGTGACAATGAGGTGGTTTAACGGCTTAAAGACAAATTCCATAGATTCGTATAGGCAGCTAACCCAAGCTTTTGGCTCCCGTTTCGTTACAAACAGCATAGCTCCTCGGCCCTTCAGTGCTTTATTGTCGTTATCCATGCATGATGGAGAAACTCTAAAGGCCTACTCGGACAGATATTGGGAGATGTATAATGAAATGGACAATAATTTTGACGATGTCATCATCAGTACCTTCAAAAATAGTCTTCCAGCCGAGCACGGCTTGAGGAAGTCTCTAACTGGCAAGCTTGCCACCAGTGTGCCCCAACTGATGGATCGGATCGATATGTATAAACGAGTAGAGGAATACCAACTGCAAGGTAAGGGAAAAGAGAAGGTTATCCCTCAGGAGAGGAGGGATTTCAAGTCAGACCGATATAACAGCAACCGCCAAAGGAGAGATTTCGTAGGGCAATCCAGAGTAACCAACGTACAGACTGTCAATACTGTATTCCGAGAACCAGTACATCGGGTGTTGGAGAAAATCAAGAACGAGCCATACTTTAAGTGGTCGAATAAGATGGAGGGAGAGTCCACGAGGCGCAATCAGAACTTTTATTGCCAATACCACAAGGACCACGGACATACCACGGAGAACTGCAGGAACCTCTAGAACTATCTGGACCAGCTAGTCCGAGAAGGAAAGCTGAAGCACCTTCTGCATCATCCTAGGGGTCACCAAGGCCAGACCCATCAGGAACCCAAGAGAGATACTGCCCTAAGGCCACCCGTAGGGATGATCAATGTAATCTTGGCCGCGCCAAGAAGAACAGGCACGCGCCCTTCACGAGTGTTATCTGTGGCTCAGCGGCCTGTCGAGGAGTCCCGACCAGAGCCGAAGAGGGACAGAATGAATTTTCACCCAATCTTGAGTTTTTCAAAAAAAGACAAGATCGAAACCACCCAGCCCTATGACAATGCGCTGTTGATCACTCTCAGAATAGATAACTACGACGTGAAAAGAGTGATAGTGGATGGTGGCAGTGGGGCCGAGGTTATGTACCCCAACCTTTACAAGGGGCTGAGGTTAAAACAAGAAGATTTGATGCCCTATAACTCTCCTTTGATGAGCTTCGACAAAAAGCTTGTCATTCCAAAGGGCATGATTAGGCTACCCATCTAGACCGACCCAGAGATAGTGGAGGTGAACTTTATTGTGGTGGACACCTACTCTCCCTATACAGCCATCATCGGTAGGCCCTGGCTCCATACCTTAGGGGTTGTTGCCTCCTCATTGCATCAGAAGGTGAAATTCCCATAAGGAGACTAGGTTTTCAAAATCCGTGGTTGCCAATCCATGGTAAGGTAGTGTGTGGTGGCCACCATCTCACATCGACTCGATGCGGAGTCCTCGGCCTTTGTTGAAAAGAATTTATAGCAATCAAGAGCCTCGGTGTCGCCTCCTGATATAGCTGCCAAGGAGGTGAAATGCGAAGATCTAGAAGAGGTGGTCATTACCGGTGACCCGGAGAAGTTCTTTCGGGTAGGGGCTCAGCTGCCTCTTCAGGAGAAGGAGTTGATCGAGTTTCTCAAAAGAAATATTGACATATTTGCATGGGATACCTGCGATGCTCCCAGGATTGATCCAGCCTTCATCTGTCACTCCCAAGAAACAGTCACCCCGTCGCCCATGAACAGAGCACGCCGATGTGATTAGGGACGAAGTGGTGAAGCTTAAGCGTATAGGGGCTATCAAAGAGGTTTTTTACCCCAAATGGTTAGCCAACACAATGGTGGTCAAGAAGAAAAGTGGAAAATGGCGGGTTTGTGTAGACTACACGGACCTAAATAAAGCATGCCCAAAAGACCCGTTCCCCATGCCTCGGATAGACCAGTTGGTGGATGCAACAACAGGCCATCCTCGGATGAGCTTCTTAAATGCCTTTCAAGGATGTCATCAAATACCACTGGCCCTAGAAGATCAGGAGAAGACAGCCTTCGTGACACCTACTAGGAACTACCACTATAAGGTAATGCCGTTTGGTCTGAAGAACGCAGGGTCCACTTATCAAAGGATGATGACAAGAATGTTCAAGCCGCAGTTGGGCAAGAGCATTGAAATCTATGTTGATGATATGGTGGTGAAGAGTAAAGTGGTGTCCAAGCATTTAGGAGACCTCGGCAGCACCTTTGATGTCTTAAGGAAGCACAAGCTGTGCCTAAATGCTTCCAAATGCTCATTCAGCGTGGGATCAGGCAAGTTTTTAAGCTACATGGTTACTCATAGGGGAATTGAAGTTAACCCTGACCAGATCAAGACTATTAATGATTTAAGACCATCGTAAAATGCCAAGGAGGTCCAAAAGCTTACCGAAATGATCGCAGCCCTAAATCGATTCATTTCCAGGTCGGTGGATAAATGCAGACTGTTCTGTCTCTTGATCAACAAGTGGAAAGGATTTGAGTGGCCCGAGGACTGCATTGTGGCCTTCCAACAACTCAAGGAATACCTATCCCGGCCACCTATCATGTCCAGTCTTGAGGCCGATGAAGTCGTATACGTATATATTGTTGTGGCCCCTCATGCTATGAGTTTGGTGCTAATACGGGATGACAATGGCCTTCAAAAGCCAGTATATTACGTGAGCAAGTCGTTGCATGAAACTGAGGTCAGATACTTACCCTTGGAGAAAGCCATACTGGCTGTGGTCCATGCTACACGAAAACTTTCCCATTATTTCCAAGCCCACACAATGGTTATTCTAACCCAACTACCCTTGAAGTCTGTACTTCGGACCGCTGATTACACTGGAAGGATTGTCATATGGAGCACAATTCTGGGAGCTTTTAACATCAGGTACATGCCTCGGACCTCCATAAAGGGCCAGGTCCTAGCTGACTTGGTGGTCGAATTTGCTGAACCACCAGTAGAAATAGTAGCAGAGAAGCGCAACATGGATGGAAAATCGGTTTGAGTAATCTCTACGCCAGGACCCCCATGTTGGAAGGTGGACGTTGATGGCGCAGCAAATCAAAGAGGGTCCGGAGTGGGGCTAGTCCTAGTATCTCTTGAGAAGACTATCATAGAGAAATCCCTGAGACTTGGGTTCTCGGCCACGAATAATGAAGCCGAATATGAGGCCTTGTTACAAGGAATGGCCATGGTGCAAAAAATGGGAGGAAAAGCAATAGAGATGTTCTCGAACTAGAGATTAGTAATGGGTCAGGTAAAGGGAGAGTTGGAAGCCAAAGATGCGAGGATGCAAGAGTACTTAAGCCAGGTCAAACACTTGCAGTCAGACTTCGATCTTTTCAGCCTGTCACACATCTCCAGAAGTGGAAACACTCATGCAAATTCATTAGCCACGCTTACTACCTCCTCAGTAGGGGGCCTGCCTCAAATTATTCTTGTCGAGCATCTATATAGAGCAAATGAGGTTGCAAAAGGCATGGTCCATATCCATGAGGTTAGAGTGGGTCCTAGCTAGATGGACCCTATAGTAAGGTTCCTCAAAGATGATATCCTGCCCGAGAAGAAGTCAGAGGCTGAAAAAATACGAAGAAACGCTTCTTGGTTTTGGTTGTCCGAAGACCACAAATTGTATAAGCGCTCCTATTCTGGGCCATATTTACTGTGTATTCACCCTGAAGTATGAAAATTACTGCTTGAAGAGCTGCATGAAGGGATCTGTGAGAGTCACACAGGAGGAAGATCTTTGTAGCACCAAGCCATTACCCAGGGATATTGGTGGCCGGGGATGCAAAAGGAAGCCTTAGAATATGTTAAGAAATGTGACTAGTGCCAAAGTTTTGCCCCAAATATTCATCAACCAGGAGGGGTCCTCAACCCTTTGTCCAGTCCATGGCCATTCGCCCAGTGGGGCCTGGATATTGTAGGCCATTTTCCCAAGGCAGTAGGAAATAAAAGATATCTGTTGGTCGACACAAATTACTTCACCAAATGGGTCGAAGTTGAGCCATTGGCCAACATCAAAGATGTGGATGCTAAGAAATTCATCTAGAGAAACATTATTACACGATTCGAGGTCCCTCGTACCCTCATTTCAGATAATGAACTCCAATTTGACAACAAAGCCTTCAGAAGATACTGCTGCGAATTGGGGATCACAAACAGGTACTCAACTCTAGCTTATCCTCGTGGAAATGGACAGGCCGAGGCTGTCAACAAGGTCATAATCAATGGGCTTAAGAAGAGACTGGATGACGCCAAGGGAAGATGGGTAGAAGAGCTGCCACACGTCTTATGGACTTACCAGACTACACCACGACGATCAACAAGGGAGACACCTTTTGCCATGACCTATGGGGCTGAGGCTGTTATCCCTCTAGAGGAAAACTTCCCAACGCTAAAGACAAGCTCTTTCACTCCAAGCAGTAATGATGAACTACTAGGGAAGAGCCTAGATCTGATCAATGAACGAAGAGAAAAGGCAGTGATCCAGTCGGCCTATTATCACTAGAAGCTTAAGCAGGGATATGATGCCAATGTGAAGCTGAGACCACTAATACCAGGGGACCTAGTGTTGAGGAAAGTTGTGGGTGTTGCCAAAAACCCATCTTGGGGAAAGTTGGGACCCAATTGGGAAGGACCATACCGAATTACTTTAGTAGCAGGAATAAGTGCATACTACTGAGAAGACTTAGATGAAAAAGCTGTACCTCTTCCATGGAATGTAAATAATCAGAGAATGTATTATTATTAACAAAAGCATTTCTCTAGTTCAAATTTTAAGTCTATTGTGATTATATGTCTTGTATTTTGGCAACCATCTAAGTACTAGACAGAACCAAGGTCTTGCATGGTCCTCGGACTTAAACATATGGGGAAACTAGTTACTTCAAGAAAATCTAAGTACTAGACAGAACCAAGGTCTTGCATGGTTCTCGGACTAAAACCTATGGAGAAACTAGTTACTTCCAGAAAAATTTAAGTACTAGACAGAACCAAGGTCTTGCATGGTCCTCGGACTCAAACCTATGGGGAAACTAGTTACTTCTAGAAAAATCTAAGTACTAGATAGAACTAAGGTCTTGCATGGCCCTTGGATTTAAACCTATGGAGAAACTAGTTACTTCCAGAAAAATCTAAGTACTAGACAAAACCAAGGTCTTACATGGTCCTCGAACTCAAACCTACGGGAAAACTAACTACTTCCAACAAGAGCTTAGTTGGCAGCTAGAATCCAAATGTTGGGCGGATCCTCGGACCACCACCTTTGAAGAAATTAGCAAGATCAAGCATTCATGCAAGTTGCGAATATAGCCTAAGTATACACTCGGTACCTTGGATCATATACTCGGCCCCTGCCCCCTAAAAATGTGAGCAAACGCAAACTAAGTGTCCCCTTAATGCCGGTGAGTTAGAATTTAAAGGTCTAATTTCAAATATGGTATGTACATAACCTTTTTTACCCATTAGCATAACCAACTCATGAGACACGAGATTCACACTAATAATAACAATAATAATAACAATAAACACATAATGTAAAAGAAGGAATTTCATACATTTAATTTAAAGGTCTGATTCCAATGTTAAAAAAAAAAAAAAAAAAAAAAAAAAAAAAAAAAAAAAAAAAAAAAAACACCTACCCAAGATGGCCTATTTCTTCAGTTTTATCCTGATTCCATCCTTGGAGAGCTGAGTAGGACCGACCTCAGAATCCTTGGAGCCCTCATTTGGGGGAACAATCTGAAAGGGCTGAACTGAGAGAGCTAACTCCTCGGCATGAGAGGCTTGAGCATCAGCTGTAGACTCTGCAGTCTTCTGGGGCGCTTTAGGGTTCGAGCCTTCATTTGTTTCGATCGCCCCAAAAAGCTCACTCTCCTTGGCTGGCTCGGCAGGAGCGGTTATGGCCAGAGCAGCTTTAGGCGGAGCAGTCTCAGCCTCCTCAGGAGCAACCTCAGCCTCGGAGCTAGCAGGGGCAGTTTCTTGGATGGCAGAAAGGTAGTATACATTCTCCACCTTCCACAGATCGGATGAAGCCTCAACCCCAGCTTGTTTAAGGGCTTCATTCCAAACCCAGGAACAATAGAGCCTGCATACCCCAGGTACTTGAGCCTTGAGAATGGCCTGGGTCTCAGTCACTCCTAAGTCATAAGCCTCCTCCTCGGCTTTCTCCTTGGAGCTCTCGGCCTCCGTCCTGGCAAACTCCGCCTCTGCCTTAGCCCTAAAGACTTCATCCCTGGCCCACTCCGCAATGTTCTTGGCCCCCTCTGCCTCAAGCAGCTTCTTCTTTAGATCAGTGATTTGGTCCTTGGCAATCTTCAGCTGATCCTTAGCCTCGAGTAGGCGCCTCATCTGGCTTTAGGCCTGTTTTTGAGCACTAGCTAGGCTTGATTTAGCGCTATCTATGGCCCTTGTCATCTCCTTCATCTCCTCCCTTGCTTTCAAGAGATCGGCCTCGGAGTTTTTAAGGGTCCACATAGCATCCAAGCGCTTGTCACACTCGAGCTCCAAGACCCTACTCTATTCGTTAGCTGCCTCTTCTAATCTATAAATGGCCTGGACAGCCTGCCAATTGACACAAGCACACGGTAAGTTGGAAACCAAGGAACAAAAATCAATAGAGTCACAAGTGTTAGAAGCCTTACCATACCCAAATACCTCTTGATGCTAAGAAAGACTTCCTGCCTCCTCAAATTCCCCAGCTCGGCCATATCGGCCGGAAGTAGCAGGGATCTCTCCAACGCATCGGCCACATAGGTGCCTTCTCCCCCTCGGAAGTCCGTGAGGGAGGCGTTGTCCATCAAAGGCTCCTTGTGGAGCATTGGGGCAGGAAGCCAGGCCTGGGGCTCGGACTGGGTGGCGACTTCTTTTTCTTGGCCCTTGTGCCCGGTTTTTAATTGTTTTGAAGCTCATGAGACCTCCCCCCATCCATGGGCTCTTTGCCTTTGGAAGCCCTCTTCCTTTTTGGATCGATGGGCTCAGGCCGAGGAGGCAAAGTTAACTGAGGAGGAGGAGGAAGTTTGGACCGAGGAGATGATGGCTGTGATTGGGTGGAAGATGACCTGGTATGAGCGGGCTGAAACTTGGGTAAAGGAGGAGGAAGCCTGGATTGTGGCTTCCCCAGCGCGTCCTTCCCCGGCTGGCCTTCAATTAGGTCGAGCAAGTTGGTTGGAGGTTTCCTCTTAAAACCCATTTCAGCCTAAGAAGAAGTCCCTACTGATAGGAGATCCGCTTTAGTCAAACTGGGGTCACCTAAGTCACCAGAGGGATCCTCGGATAGATTAACTTGGCCGAATACACCAAATTCGTTCTCAGGCGGACCCAAATCAGCAACCTCTTCTTCGTTTGCTACTCTTCCTCCCTCGGCCTCTGCAGCTTGGTGGGATGAAGAAGAGCCTGCCAATGGAACGCCTTCTGGGACAGGAGATCCTTCGGGAAGCAAGAACCCGTGTTCTACTACGGTGATTCTGTGAAGCCAAGGATCTCTAGCTCTGATCACGTACTTCGGAGCCAAGATTGATTTCTGGATGAGATCGTACCTGAGGATCTTGTGAGGGGCTCTGACTTGGTTGTCAGCTTTGTTTACAAAGACCTCGGCCTTAAGGATGGTTTCCAAATCTTCCCGGTTGATCAGGTGAAAGTGTCATTCAAAGGCGTATGGATCTGCAAAAAGAAAGCATATTCATATTAGCAACCAAACAATGCAAACTATGATAGCACAAAAGATTAACCCTCTCCTACTCTGAATACCCCACCTGGTTCCCCCTCCTCTGTTGGACAATGAAGGCCATCGTGCCACTCCCCAGACACAATGAGAAAGTCCTTATTTAATCCCTTGCTGGTCTCAGGGAGGCACTGAATAAGCCGAACCTTATTGTCCCTCGTCTTCATATAATAGGATTTACCCTTTAGGTGTTGGAGGTTGTAGCACCAGTTTACATTGTGATGGGTTAACCTCAACCCCATTTTCTCATTTAAGGTGTCCACACAACCCAGGATCCTAAACATGTTGGCGGTACACTGGGTGGGAGCTAATCAGAAATGCCTAAGGTAGTCCCTTATCACCGGCCCCATAGGGATTCTCATACCACCTTCTATGAAGGCGATTATGGGAATCACTACTTCACCCTCTTGCCTCCTAAAATGCCATTCCCCTTCTTCACAGTATCTCAAACCTACATTACGAGGTATCCTATAATCGGTGACGAATTTTTCCATTACCTCTTCGGACTCAACCAACTTTTTTAACTTACCCATCTCTAAAAACGGCTAAAAGACTCAGGAAAGGACGAAAGAAAGAGAGGAATAAGAGGAAAAGAAACTTAGAAGAGAGAAAACGTGAGTTAGAGGAAGAAGAAAACTTATAGAAATGAGGAAAAGCTCCTCGGACAGGCTTTTTATGCTGAAAAGAGACGTGAGTTTGGTTGGAGATTTGACCGAATTCAGGATATGTGCGCAAGAACTCTTGAGTGTAAAAGTAAAGAGGCAAATCAGTTCAAATGGGTATTTATACCTCCAATTAAAAATAACTGTGCGAGTTTTCCCACCCATAAAGTTAAAGAAATCCCTACCGTTAGATTACCATCACACCGTTGAACGTGGGGAGCACAAAGCCGCCAGAATTTAATGAGGACGCGTTCTGTATACCGAAGCGCCAGGAATGTGCCTTAAACAAGTGAAAAGGCTCTGGCACTGATGGAGGACAAGACTTGACAAGCCATGATAAAGGCCCGAGGACACCAAAATCCTCCTCTCCGTCCGAGGAGCCGGACAGCAGGATTTTGAGGGGCTATTGTGGGGTCAAAGAATTTGACAACCCCGGCCCATTTTATACTAAGCCCGAGGCCCACACCGAGAAGGAAGAAATGCCCGAGGATGAACGAAGAAAGCCCAAATGGCCTAGAAACATCGCCGAGGACAATCCTGTTCTCGACCAACCTAGATCCTAGAAGGGAAGAACGGCACGCCATCGAAGGCAGCCTCCCAGAGCACCCCAAGAAAAAGGACAAGTACCGTAGGACAGCCATGAGAGCATGGTGTAGAAGCAATTCAAGGAGAAACTGTCACCTCCGTATTAAATGCTCACAACTAACATTCTGGCTGCATTAATGAGAAAATGATCCCTGAACAGTGCGGTCTTGGTTGCTGCAACTCACAGAAGGTTTGGGAAGGTGGCTAATGGGACAAGCACTCGAGTAGTGACCTGCATGATCAACAGATGGAGGGCCAAGATCAACCGGAAGGGGGTATATAATGTGAGAAATCCTCCAATAAAGGGGGATAGGAAATGAGGATGAGAGAATACGGTAGCAATTTGTATAATCTTGGAAACCTTTGTAACCAAGCACCGAAGAAATAATAAGAACAACAAGTTCCTCAGAAGAAATGCCTGAGGAAAGAATTTCATACTTTAGTCCACGTCCTTGTTATTCAACTCACTCGTAACCATGTCTAGTCGTTGTAACCCTCACTAAGGCCTAGTTCTTAAACCCATTATCTATAAATTTATTGTATTGAGCTAGTTAGGCCTGAGTCCACTCATCTAATAGAAGAAGTACTCAAACCCAGTCCCTACAGATTAGATATCATTAAATTAGTAATTATACCCCTATCTTGTTCAACTTGAAAATTAAAAAAAAAAAAAAAATTATATCATCGAGTTCCATGAAAATAAATCCATTTCTTTTAAGGAATTGAACTCCTTTCAATGCAAAATAAAGTGAACTTGCATTTAAATATCCAATGATAAGACTATTTGCTTCCAAAAAAAATAAAAAAAATGAATACTCATCTCAAGTCAAGAGCCTTGCAGCTCAACTATTTGAAACTTCATGGTGTATTCATGACATCCAAATCCCCTCTCATTTGTTGTAACTATTGAATTAAAAAATAAATAAAATTAAAAATCTTAAGGTTAATTGCAACTGCATCAAATTGAACTTCAACAAGTGCTCCTTGTTTTGCTTTTGGGCTTTGTTGTTTCTTTTAATTGGCTCCAATATTGGAAAATAGTAATTAATTGATGTTGATTCATATTTTGATTTGGAAAAAATAAATTTGGTTGTAGTTGTTACGTCAACTCTCCTTATATGAAAGGGACTAATTTGTATAAGTGGCAGTGAGTAATCTGTTGTAATTGTGCTCTCTAGAAGCATGGAATTTTTTTTCCTGCGCAACTTTGATTTAACAAGTGCTGTATGTATCTTAGAACCTCTATTTTGATCCAATGTATCAATTTATATTTGTTCTATATATTGCCTTTTATTAAAGAGAATCAAATAGCAACATTAGTAAAAAGATGTTAAAAATTACAGAATTATCTTGTTACTTATGAAGACAAAGTAGCTTTTAAAATTTTAAGAATGACATATTTCTTGAACCGCTTTAAACATATAACATATTGAAGTTTTTGAAACATAAACTACCCATTACTTTGAATTAAGTTTCTCTCTAAACTAGTTTGGGGAGAAACTCTTCAAACTTTTCATATATTTCTTTTTTGAGTGTGAATATTGAAAATCTAATCATTGAATTTCATGCTTCTTATATTCTTAACAAAAGTATCAAATTTTGTTCAAATCCGATGTTATTTACTATTTGATCAATTAACTTATTTTTTATACACAATTTTAGTTTACAAAAACTTGAAATTTTAACATTTGTTTGATGACATAGCAATTAATCTTTGATCTTCTTGAAATTTTGCAAGCATGAAAGATGTATTAAGAACATGTAATCCAACGGTTAGATTTTCAAAATTCACCCTTAATATAAAGATATATAAGAAGTTTATAAGGTTTCTCTCCAAGTATGAAGAATGTAATAAGTATATGCAATTTAACGGCTAAATTTTTAAAATTCACACTTAACATAGAGATATATAAGAAGTTTGGAGAGATACTTTGTTCATTTTACTAATCTAGTCATCAAAATTGGAAATTTGGATATCCAGCCAAAAATTCAAGTATTTGCTACTTCCAATTGGAGTAGGAAAATATGAGGAAGATATAACTGAATGTTTCTTTTTCCATTAAGGATTTGATTGGATTAATTTAGATGAATTTTTTATTTTAGAATACAAAATATTTTTAACTCACAATAGAGAAGAGAAAATTTTTAAAAAAACTTATAGTGGTGTATATATAAAATAACCTTAATTTATATGAAATTGATGCCACATTAAAAGAGTGTAACGGTATTACGGTAGACACACCAAAAACAAAAATAAACTTAAAAGCGTGTCAGTAAAAACATTCTTGTTTCAAATTTATAATCCTGGCAGTCTTATTGCCAATATCCAAACACATATAATCTTTTATTTTGCCTTTGAAAATTTTCAAATCGACAAGCTAGCGGACCAAAAGTTTAGAAAAATCATTGCTTTTAGAAAACATATAGCAAAAAAAAAAAAAAACAAAACAAAACAAAAAAACATATAGACATTATGTTCAGAGAGAGAGAAACAATTACAAACCTGTAGAGCTAAAATTGAATTTTCAGATGAGTTTTTGCATTTTCAGTGGGTCCCATGCACTATTCATGGAACCCGCAAGTACTTTATTTAGCAAAAAAAACTTTAAAACTGAGTCTCACGGTACTATTCACACATTTAAAAATTATTTTGTTACAGTATTTTTAGTTTTCAATTTTCAGTATTAAACAGTATCAAAACAGATTCCTAAACATGGGATCTAATGAAAGTAATGGAACAAAGAGATAGAGCAATAAAAAACAATATTTTGGTGAGTACGGTATGTTTTGATAAGCCCTTTTTTGTTTTGTAGAAAGCACAGTTTAGAGAGAAAACATTTTATTTATAACTCTAAAAATCAAATATAAATTATAAATTAAACTGATGATTTTAAATAATGTGAATTTTTAAAAATTTAGATGGCAATATTTAAGAAGTCAACAAATCATCCAAATTTATCTTTATCTATTATTACAAATAGTATGCCCGTTTGATACATGAATTAATTAAAAATCATATGTAAGTTTTTTTTTTTGAGAAACCTGCATCTGAATTACATTACTGAAATCAGCAAAAATCAGCTAAAAGTACATTACTTACTTGTGGTGGAACATCCTCCATCCACACAGAGAACTCATCAATACGTCTCGCAAGTTTTGCTAAAGAATGAGCTACTGAGTTACCCGATCTGCGGGTGTGAGAAAATGAAATACAATTGCATGAATGTAAATAGTGCTTAATAGAGGAAATTAAATGCCAAAAGAAGAAAAGGACTCCTCCTTTCTTAAGGCTGAGATGACCACCTCTGAATCTCCCTCGACAATAAAAGAAGGTAGGTTAAGGTCCATTGCTAGTGTGATGGCTCGGACTATTGCTAGTGCTTCCACTTCATCAGATGAGGATGGGAGCTGAATTTTTTCTACTAAGGAGGCGATTACCTTCCCTTGAGAGTCACGTTCAACCGCTCCCATTCCAGCTTCTCCCTTGTCCTTAAATACCGCTCCATCAAAATTGATCTTAAGGTGTGGTGAAGGAGGAGGCTCCCACTGAACCGGTTGCCTTTGAGGCCATGGTAGAAGGATAGAAACAGTTGGTTGTACCTACTTGAAGTCTTGGAGCATCTGTTTGGCCGCCGGTGTGACTTGTGTGAGTGGATACGATTTGTTGCTTGTTCTAAGCTAGTTGCACCGAGACCAAATCGTCCATGCCAAAGCTGCAAAAGCTCTGGGTTTCTACCATTCTCCAACACGAAACATGCCAGCTCATAGAAGTTTGAGAATTTTTTTGACCTGCAAAGGAGCCGTAACGTGTCAGCTTCCCAAATGGCTGAAAGTGCAGCACAGTCCCACAGCGCATGGAATCCGTCCTCTGCTCTCAAATTACAGTGGCAGTAAATATCTTTAGCCAAGACTTTCCTGCGCATCAGATTGGTCTTCACTAGTAAAGCTTCCTTACACACCCTCCATAGGAAATTTTTTACTTTATTCGGCACCGAGAGCCCCCATATTCGACACCAAATGTTTGGAGAATCAGCTTGAACCTGATGAGAATGCCGTGGACCAACTTTTTCTTGAACAAGGAACCTATAACCCGACTTTACCGTATACACTCTGTTAGGAACATGGGGCCATATGAGTTTGTCTTCAACATTGGTGGGGCTAAGTGGGATTTTCAGTATGAGGTCAGCTTCCAAAGGAGCAAATAAACCAGCCACAACATCCTTGTCCCAGCTTCCATTTATTGGGTTGATGAGGTAGTTTACTATAGCTTCATGTAGGCCATCAATGAGTGGAGATAAGACCCTAGGATGCCCTAAACTTGGCAGCCATGGGTAATCCCATATCTTAATAGATTCTCACTCTCCAGCATGCCTCTCTCCACAACACCTCCCTTCCCTTAAGTAAACTACTCCAAGCATATGAACCACTAGCACACTCTAGGGCCTCCATGAAAGAACAATCTGGGAAAAATTTACTTTTAAAGACTTTGTGGAAAAGAGAGTCTTTATTGTGTAGGAGATGCCAAGCTTGTTTGGCTAGCAAGGCGTCATTGAAGAGAGCCAAATCTTTAAAGCCCATACCACCATCAAACTTGGATTGCACAAGTGTCTCCCATTTGACCAAATGAATTTTTCGCCGATCTCCTCGTTGTCCCCACCAAAATTTCTGAATAAAGCTCTCCAATTCAGTACATAGCCCTATGGGTAGCTTGAAGCAACTCATAGTATAGGTGGGAATAGCTTGTACAACTGCTTTGATCAGAATCTCTCTCCCAGCCTAAGATAATAATTTTTCCTCCCACCCTTGCAACTTCTTCCAAACATTTTCTTTAATGAATTCAAAGCTGGCTTTTTTCCTCCTCCCTACAAAGGATGGTAACCCAAGATACTTCTTATAATGTTTAACCTCCGGAACCCCCAAAACTTGTTTGACATGCTCCCTTTTTCTTCTGAAGTAAGCTTACTGAAAAAGATGGTGGTTTTATTTCTGTTTATTTGCTAGCCAGAACAACTCCCATACACCTCCAAAATTTCCAAAATATTACTTCATTCCTAATTTGTGGCTCTGCAAAAAAGTAGACTATCATCTGCAAAAAGAAGATGTGTTAGTCTAAGTCCACTTCTACATAAAGCAAAGCCCTTAATATCTCCACGGATGGCTGCTTGGACAATTAGACCATTCAAGCCTTCATTACACAGTAAGAACAGAAAAGGAGATAATGGGTCCCCCTGTCTGATACCCCGGGTTGGGGTGATCAAGCCTTTTGGTTCCCTATTAATCAAGATGGAATAGGAAACAGTAGTAATGCAGGTCATCATCAGTCGAATCCATTTTTCATCAAACCCCTTTTTCCTCATCACTGCTTCCAAATACACCCATTCCACTCTGTAATAAGCTTTGCTCATATCCAATTTTATGGTCATATAATCATCCTTTCCAGTATGCCTCTGCATGCTATGTAAGGACTCAAAAGCCACCAAAATATTTTCTGAAATAAGACAACTCTTTGTAAAAGCACTCTGATTTTCAGTAATAATATTTTATAGGATTTTTTTGAGTTTATTTGCTAAAACCTTTGAAAAAATTTTATACAATACCCACTAATTGTGTAAGTTGATTTTAAGAATACCCACTAATATAACTGACATCCTATTTTATATATATCCTAAGTTCCTGACTTTGGTTATGGAAACACTACCAAGTTTCATTCAAACAAAATATTATCGTAAATAATTATAAAATACTTTAAATAAATAATGAATTTGCTTTTAAATTCCTAAAATTTTTTGGGCGATAGAATGTTCATTGAAACCGCTTTAAGGTTTGATAATATAGAGGTAATAGGTCAACTAACGTGGAATAAAGAATAGTATAGGTTTAATTACCATTTTAGCCCATTACATTTTTCACTTTATATGTCAAAATAGTCCTTTTTTTTTTTTTCAATATAAAAATTCTACTTTAGCCTAATCTAAGTGTATATGTGTGTGAAACTTCCTCCTAGAGACTTGAACCCCGGCCCTTATTCCCCACACCTCACAAGCACTTATACTTATGGATTGATTATCGCACCAAAAATGTGTGGTGATAAAATAGTCCTCATTGTTAAGTGGTGAAAAGAAAATTGTCATGGCTAACGTTAATATTAAAATAGACATAATAATGCCACCTAAGATGCCATGTTGGTTGCCATGTGGCCTTAATTTTAAATTTTAATTTAATTAAAAACCATCTTTCTCACCATCCTCCAACTCTCCGATCTCTAATTATATGTAGGAAATTCGAAACTTGGATTCTCGCCGAGTCGCTGTAGAAGGACTTGCTTGCTCCCTGCCATGTCAGCGTCTCCTTAGGAGACTTTCCAATCAATTTTTTTTTTTTTTTTTTTTTTTTTGAGAAACCTTTACCAATCAAAATTGAAAACATTTTTTGGATTTTGTAAAAACTTAAGGCTATCCGGCCCAAGGAATTTTGGATATTAATATGACATTTAAATTTGGACCTTTTATATACATTTAAATTTAATTAAATAATTTTTTAAAAATATATTTTTCTTGTTTCTTTTCTTTTTTGAGGAAAAACTCGTTGCACTATTATTAAGGTAGTCCGGCTAAATCAATCTAAAAAAACAGAAGCAAACTGTGATGGAACATCCTTAATCTACACAATAAAATTTAAAATAACTTAGAATATATTCTTCTAATTTGTTTAATTAGATGCATTTCTTTAACTTTTTTTAAATGAATTTCTTGTTCATTTGTGAGTTGTTTATTTAAATTTTTTTATAACTGTTTTTGAAAGTTTTCTTTTACGTTTGTTAGATTTTCAACTAATTTTTTTAATCATATTGTGTTCTAGTAAGAAATTATCTAAAGAACCTTTTTCGGGCTCAATTAATTTTTTACAATTTTTTTTTTTTTGTTTTTTTGTTTACAATTAGTGTGTGTGTCTACACACACACATACTAGTTGTAAATCTACAAAGATAAAATTCTATTTAAACAAACACAAAGAAATTAGTGGATAGTGATCTACCTACACTTTGCTAATTTTTTTTTCACAACATTCCTAAATTAGTATAGGAAAAAAATAATAATAATAATTAGAGATTGTGGTGGGCTCATGTGTGAGTTGTCATGTTAATTTAGAATTATTGTGATATTTTGTTGTATCCCTAGCATTACTATTTTTTTTTTTTTTATTGATTGGCGAATATTTTAGGTTGAATTAATACTCTTATAGTTATAAAAACATCCTCATTGGTTAAAATTTGGGGGCCTTATTTCACTTAGGGGCTTTAAACGACTATCTAATTGGCCTAGTAGTAGGGCCGACCTTGCTTAAGGCTATATTATATACTTTGTTATATTCTAGCATCCGTACGAAAACACAAAAATATATGTGCATAACTAAATAACCAATGAGTAATGCGATAGACAACAATTTTCAAAATATTTTTCATAATAATTAAGTTGACAAGTATTGGTTCTCATTTGGGCCAAGTATTAACATTTACATTATTACTACTTTACTTACTGATAACAACCTACTACATCAACACTAGTGATTTTTTTTTTTTTTTTTTTGGTTTTTTTTGTTTTTGGTCTCTAGACACATGATGGCAAATTGAACATTTTCCTTAATGATGTTGAGGAAATAAAATCTTGGGGAGCCACTTTGAGTAGTTAATATAATATATATAGACATTCTTAACCCAAAAGACATAAGTTCAATGGGTATGAACTCAACTATATTATATTAACCACTTACTCTTTTCATTATATCTAATGTAAAACTTCACTCACACCTGAATACCCAACAATCTCACATTCACATTTGAGTCTGTACCTGTCTTGTGGGCTTCAAGAGCTCTCCATGTAGGGCATAAACAAGTCCTACTCACTCACTCTTACCTCTTACCTTATGGACTTGCCTGATGCAATATATTTCTTGCTCCAATTAAGAAAGAGACTTGTCCCTGATTCATCTGCGAAAAGGCTCCAAGTATAGACACCTCGTCGTTGCTCCAACTGTGAGAGGGACCTCTATAACCTTAACATTGCCATTTTTGCCACACACCTAGGGGTGTCAATGTTCGACCCAACCCTCGAACACGACACAAACCCGACATGAGTTTTTGCGGGTTAGGGTTGGGTCTTAATGGGTTCAGGTCATAAACGGGTCGACCTGAAAGCAACATGATAAGAAATGTGTCATAGACGAGTCAACCCGCAATTGACACATTTGATACTTCAATTTATTTGTGTCAACTTGAAATGACTCACTTAACACAATCCGTTTAACTCGTATAACAAATAAATATTCATTTTATTTTAGATTTGTCAAATACCTTTTATATCCAATATATATTTTAAATTTAAAAAGAAAAGTGAGTAATTACAAAAACTTACAAGGGATATAATTGGAAATTGAAATTTTACAAATCCTGGATCTCTAAGCCCTTCAAACCCTAAATCTCTAAACCATCTTATAAATATCTTCTTTTTTTTTTTTCAGCCGTAATACTCACTCTACTATCTTATAGTCTCATGCCCAATTCTCAAACTTTAGTCTACTGTTTGCTCCAATTCTTTCAATATTGATATTTAGCATTTGGTGAGTTCCAAGGATATTATATTTTTGTTGAACTATGTTATTTTATTTTTGTTAGGGAAATGCTAACGAGTGCCCTTAGGGTATTGGTTAAGAATCCATTTTAGGAAAGTTTGACATCACTTTTATGGGAAATGTAAAAAGTTGTCAAAACATTAATTTCTTTTTTTTTTCTTTTTTCTTTTCCCATAAAAACTTTCTTTAACTGGATTCTTAACCAATGCCCTAAGGGCACTCGTTAGCATGACCCTTTTGTTAAACTATGCTATTTTGAATTTAGGTTGAAGTATATGCACTTCTTTTGGAGTGTAAAGAACTTATTTCTAGATGAATGTTACATTTTTGAATGTGAGTTGAAGACTTGAAGTGTATGCACTGCTTTGGGATGTAAAAAAATTATTTCTAGATGGATATTATATTTAATATTATGCAGGTTGAAATGGGTTGTGTTACATTCGTGTCAACCCAACACAACTCGTTTATTAAGAGTGTCAAATGGGTTGGGTCAGGTCAACCCGCCTTATTAACAGGTCGAATTAGGGTTGAAGGATCATAACACGATTATTAAATGGATCGGGTTAGGGTTGAGCCATTTAGTCAAATACCCCTATCTCGACACGACACGAACTCGACATGCTAACCCAAATTGACACCCCTACACACGCCATCATGAGCTTTGATACTACTTGTTAGAGAGATAACATTTTGGGAGGACTTCTTGAGTAGTTACTATAACATATAGAAACACCCTTATTCCAAAAGGCTAAAACCCAATAGGTATGAACTCAACTATGTTATATTAATTATTCATTTTTTTCATCATTATTTAATGTAGGATTTCATTCATACGTATATACCCAACAATTACTTGCTGGGAAAGATAACACATTAGGGAGACTCATTGAATAGTTACTATTTACTACTTACTACAACATATAAAAATGCACTTAACCCAAAAAGCGTAAGCCGGATTGTCTAACCTAGTCAAATACCCATGTTTGACAAGTATTCATTCCCAACACCTTTGGAATTTATTTGCATGTCTCCCACTCTTTTTAAATATTAAAAAAAAAAAAAAAAAAAAAGAAAAAAAAAAAAAAGAAGAAGAAGGTGCTGATAAACATTCGAGATACACTTTTAATACGGCCCTGATACAATCGTAACTCAAACACTTGAGGATTTTAATACGGCCTTGACAGTGAGAGTCTGAGAGATAACCCAAACACTTTGAGGATTTTTATTTTTTATTTATTGTGTTGATTTTTTTTTAATATATATTGGTTTAATGTTGAATACTAACCTAGTTCTCTTTTATTTATTGTTTAGTTTTTGGTTTGTATTCTGAACATCATTTAAGTGGCCATTAAATTATTTTTATTATCTATTAATACTCTTAATTATATTGATATATGCTCAATAAAATATTAAAAGAATGCTTAATAATATATAAAAATATATTTAATAATTAATTAATTAATACATACATATCCATATTATATCATATTTAAAATTTTCAAAAATTATTATAATATGCAATATTTCATATTTGCATCAGTAAATCGGACATGATTTATTATTAATTGTCACATGCAAGTCACTTAATTGATTTTGATACTGGAGGATCTTAGCAATATATCGAAAATTAAAGTATATATTATTGCTTTGAAAAGTTAACAGATACATGATCTGAAATGGAGCTATAAAACCGAGTGCCTAAGGTAAAGCCAAAACTAGGCCACGTTCCCAACATATTTACCTTATAACTAATAACCCTAACCTTCTTCCCTGCTTGCCCCTCTTTTTGTCTTTCTCAATTGAACATGAGTTCCCAAAATAATGAAATTCAGCTTCCAGAACATTAACAGTTTATTTAACTTTTTTCTTTGTTTACATTTTTTAAGTCTAAACATTCTGTTATATTATTTTAGTTAAGAGTAAACATTCGGTCCGGGCGTGGCGTAAAACCAGTGTTTTACGCCACGCCAATGAGAGCAAGCCACGACAAAAAAAGCTCTAGACAGCCAAAAAAAAATAAAAACTCTCCCACAAAAAACCCTTCACGCACGCACGCACTAAGTAACATTGCTTCCTTCACAGCCTCCTTCAAGCTCAGAAAAAACCTCCTTCACGCCGAACCTCCACAACCTGCTCGCACACTCGCCGGTTCACAACCTCCACAACCTCCTTCCTCTCTTCCTTCATGCCGAACCTCCACCACCGCCACACAGATCGCCGGTTCACGCCATTCCTCTGTTTCCTCTCTTCCTTCACGCCGAACCTCCACCACCGCCACACAGATCGCCGGAGCAGAACGATTTCGAAGAAGAAGAGTTCGCCGGAGCTTGGAAACAAACCAAAGCCGCCGTGAGCTACGATCCAAAGGTTTGTTTTTCATGATTTTCCCTTTTCCCCAATTTGGAATTTCGAATTGGGTGTTCGGATTTTTTGTTTGCTTCATCGGAAAGTTTCAAATTTTGAGCATTTCCTTTTTGATGAGAACGGAGGGTGAGTGTTTGTTTGTTCTAATGAAAGATGCTGTGTTGGGTTTTGATATGATCTGGGGTTTGTTTGGTTTTTGAATTAGGGATGTTTGATTGATTTGATTAAGTTAGATGGACTGTTAGATAAATTGGAATATAAATCATGTCAAATATTTATGAATTTATATTCTATCTTCTAGGAGTCGTTACTGGGTTATATTGGTTTTCCCTTTAAGACTAACAGAGGCCATACAAGAGAAATAATGTTACATACACGATTTTTTTTTCTTACCATATATTTTTAAAAAAATTTAAACTGGTTTACTCACAGTAAATCATTGCAATTTTCAACAAATGGTAAAATATTATAAAAAAATTATGTATGCAGTCAGTATTTTCACAAGTGGGTTTTTGTTGGGTTGCTACAGCTGTATTGTGCTTATAAGATTGATATTGTGCTTTTTCTGATTTCTTTTGTTGTGGTTTGAACTGGGTAAATTTTGGTTTTTGAAGTTTATGTTGGGTTGCTGGAGTATTTTTTTGTATGTATATGCATGTGTGTATGTGGGGTTGCTGGAGCTTGTGTATGTGGGTTTTACTTGGTGCAATATTGATATGTGTATGTTGGGTTGCTGGAGCTTTTGTATCTGTCATGGTCAAGGCATGCTCTCTCTATCTTTTCTTCACTTACCAATGAATGGAAATTATAGTGTTTTATTAATGGGAACTTTTATATGAATGCTGGCACCAAAATTCATAGCCTGTTAATGTAGTGAAATTTCAGACTGTCCACTAAAAAAAATGTTCTGCAGATACAGAGCATTGTTTTCTATTGATAAAAATGAAATGTAATAGTTGATTTGATACCTAGGAGAGTTGATACCTAAAAGGTTGTCATTTATTTTAATGAAGGTCTGGTTGTGAGTACATGTCTAGGTGGTGCCCTTGTTAGAGCACTACTCAGTGGTTGCATTGCTGATGGGGTTGGTCGACGTAGAGCTTTTCAGTTGTGTGCTTTGCCTATGATTGTTGGTGCTTCTATGAGGTATGCTTGCACCATAAATATCATTGCATTTGAGTGCTTATTGGGTCTCTGTGTTGCAATTGGTTTGGTCTCTTTTAGTTTATAATAGACTAATAGTTATCTCAAATTCCTAATATTTTCTGATATTGTAAGGGTAAAGTTACTTTCTAAAATAAAGGGGCTTACTGTTACATAGAAAAATTTTGCTTCTTACTAGGTGCCTTTCCGACAAGTTTACTTACTGTGGTTATTGAATTCTCCACTGTCAACTTTAGCCTTTGGGACACAGCTGGTGTCATTTATTTGATAGTTATTAAAATATTTTTAGTTTCAAATATAATTTACTCCTACTTGTAATGTCAATTTTCTCCTACTTGTAATGTCAATTTGCTCTCTATATGTATCAAAGTGCAAATAAGGATGTGCTTGGAGCTTTTTTATGTAATAAAGTTTATTGAGTGGTACTATATGTACCAATGTACCAATGTACTTGTATTGTAATAGCACAAGTTTGCCAAATTGGGCAAGTTTAGTATTGTAATAGCACAAATTTTAAATTTATTCTTAATTGTTGCTTATGAATTTTTCTTCTCTTTTGTTTTTTATAGGTCATATTGAAATATAAAATTACTTGAATTGAAAATATGAGTGCGAACAACAAAGAACCCAAAACAATCTCACTTTGTGATATGGCGGATGACTTAGTACATGATGAGTTAGAAATAAACGAGGATCAAAATAACGTAGACTTGTCATTGGATGATTCAAATCAACATCTTGCATGCAATAGGCATTCAGAACCATATCTTAATATGGTATTTGAAAACTTAGAGGTTGCTCGTGCATATTATAATGCATATGCAAGGCGAAAGGGTTTTAGTATACGGGTAAATCATACTCAAAAAAATAAAGATAAAATAAGGATTGGAATTGAATATGTTTGTTCGAAAGAAGGATTTCGTCGTCAATGTAATGAAGACAAGGAAAGAATAGGTCCAGAGCGTGCAGAAACAAGAGTGGGATGCAATGCAATGATAGGTTTAAAGAAAGTTGATGATACATGGATTGTATGTAAGTTTGTGGAGGGTCATAATCATGAGCTTCTTACCCCTAAGAGTACAAGTTTGCTTCGTGGGCATAGAGTGATAACAAGTGCCCAAAAGAATCTTATAGATTCACTCAATGAGTCGGGTATAGCCCCAAGCAAGATAATGTCTGTGTTAAGTAAAGAATCTGGTGGTGATTATAATGTTGGATGTATTCCAGTTGATATTCAAAATTATTTGGGTAGAAAAAGAAGAAAGTTGCTTCAAGATGGAGATGCTCAGGGAATGTACAAACATTTTATTGAGAATCAATGTAAAAATCCAGGTTTTGTTTATGCAATTGAAGTTGATGAATATGGGTGCATGGGTAATTGCTTTTGGGCAGATGCTAGGTCAAGAATGGCATACCAATATTTTGGAGATGTTGTTACCTTTGACGCTACATACCAAACAAATCGTTATAAGATGCCTTTTGTTCCTTTCACAGGCGTTAACCACCATCATCAATCTGTGATGTTTGGATGTGCTTTGCTTGTCAATGAAACAGCAGAATCTTATACATGGTTGTTGAAGACTTGGCTTAATGCAATGCCTGGAAATCCTCCTTCTACAATTATAACAGACGATGACAAGGCTATGGCTAAGGCAATTGCAGATGTATTGCCAAATGCAACTCATAGATTGTGTATGTGGCATCTTTTACAGAAAGTTCCAGAACAGTTGTCCCATGTATATAATAAATATCCACATTTTCAAGAAGAATTTTATCATTGCATCCATAATACAATCACTATTGAAGAGTTTGAGTTAGAATGGAGTAAAATTATGGAGAAATATGAATTGGGGGATAATGATTGGTTGGGAAATCTTTATATGCGGCGTGAAAGATGGGTTCCAGCTACTTACGAAGCTCATTTTGTGCCAGGATGTCTACAACTCAAAGGAGTGAAAGCATGAATAAATTTTTTAAAGATTATGTTCGTTCGAGCACAACGATAAGTGATTTTGTATATCAATATCAGCTAGCTTTGAATGCACGTTATCTTAAAGAGAAAGAACAAGATGTAAAGACAAAAAATTCAGTGCCACTTTTGAAAACATGTTATAAGCTGGAAGCAAAGGCAGCAAAAGTTTATACAAGAAAGATGTTTATGAAATTTCAAGAAGAGTTATTTTGTAGTAAAAAATACAAGGCATCCAAATATCATGAAGAATGAGTGAAGAAGATATACAAGGTGGTAGCTCATGGGAGAGAAAGTCCATTTTATGAAGTGTCTCTTGATATTGTTGAGACAAAAGCTATTTGTACATGCCATTTGTTTGAGTTTGTTGGTATTATTTGTAGGCATATCTTAGCTGTTTTTGTGAAGAAATCTCTTGTGGACTTTCTTCCATCACATTATATTTTACAAAAATGGACAATTAATGCCAAGAAGCACATTGTACATGACATATCTAGTGATGTAATACAGGTGGAGCCTCAAGTTTCTTCTAGCATGATGAGAAATAGTTTGATGCTTCAATTTTTGGAAGTTGCAGAGGTAGGGTCACAATCAGAGTAGCAATACAAGCATCTTGAACAAACTTTACGAAAAGTTCATGAGGAGCTTCTAGCCATGCAAGATGTTCATGAAGTTGATGATTTAGAAAGTCCTGATAATACTACATTAAACAATCAAGTATTATCAAATCTTCCAATTACTTTGTGAGACCCTCCACATGTTCCATCAAAGGGACGGCCTAAAGCTTTGAGACAAAAGCATCCAAAAGAAAAACAATTGACGAAGAAGAGAAAATGTGGCATTTGCAAAGAAACGGGCCATGTGAGAACCAATTGTCCAACACATAAACATTCCAGGTAATTACATGACTTTGTTGAGTTGTAGTATTAACTTAGTATTAAAATTTTTGGTTTATAAAATTACTTCTTGTAGGGATGTTGCAAATACAAGCTTGACACCACATTGGGAGTCAGTGCATCAACAACAAAGTCAAACTGAGGTTATTTAATTACAATATATTCAATTTCAAGATAATACATACATTTGCTAATATTTTCAAAAATAAACCTTTATTTTTTTAAATTAGGAGTCTTCAATGGCAAGGTTAAACCCATTAGTCATAGCAAATACATTGTGCTCTACAAGTTTTGTACAGGTATATGATGTATTTGATTTTTTTACTTAGTATAAATTATTTTGTAATAGATGTTTTTGTTATTTATTCATTTTTTTATTTGTTAATCATTTGTAGGACTCTTTGCCAAGTGTGACATATCCTTCTACATCATCATCTACTATGCATATATATCATAGCCAGTCATCATTTACGGTATGATCACTTAGCGTTTGATTAGAATATATTGATTTTTTTTAACTTTGTTCATTCTAATTTTATTTTTTGTATTTTGTTGTATATTCTTTTATGTAGGATCCATTACAAAAATTCCAAGAAAGTTGATGTACAAACAAGTTTTGTGTCCAAGAGAATGGATTGGGGAGCAAATATTTTTTGGTTATATAATGTGTAAATTGTGGTGGATAGACATAGAACCATCTTCTTTTTTTGTATTTCCAACGTAGGGTCATCTTTTTTTGTATATTGAACTATGACAGATTTTATTCTAAATGAATGTGTTCTCAATTATAAATTTCCCGAAAGAATTGTGACAGGTTTTATTTCAGGTGAACTATTATAAAAAAAATTGTAACAGGTTTTATTTCAGCTGAATGTATTCTCAATTATAAACTCTTATAGAAAAAGTTTTTTTTTTTTTTTTTTAGAAACTTATAGAAAAAGTTGTGATAGGTTTTATTTCAGGTGAACTGTTATAGAAAAAATTGTGACAGGTTTTATTTCAGCTGAATGTATTCTCAATTATAAACTCTTATAGAAAAAGTTTTTTTTTTTTTTTTTTTTTTTAGAAAATTATAGAAAAAGTTGTGACAGGTATATTATAGAAAAAATTGTGACAGGTTTTATTTCAGGTGAACTGTTATAGAAAAAATTATGACAAGTTTTATTTCAACTGAATGTATTCTCAATTATAAACTCTTATAGAAAAAGTTTTTTTTTTTTTTTTTTTTTTTTTGAGAAACTTATAGAAAAAGTTGTGACAGGTATATTATAGAAAAAATTGTGATAGGTTTTATTTTAGGTGATTTGGAACTTTTATAGAAAAAATTGTGACAGATTTTATTTTAGGTGAATGTATTCTCAATTCCACTCTCTTTTATAAAAAAAAAAAAAAAATTGTGATAGATTTTATTTCAAATGAATATATTCTCAAGTTTCATTTTTGCAGAAAACTTCAAAATTAAAAAATAAATAAATATATAAAAAAACCGCCAAAAAAATAAAAACCTGTGCAAGCATATGTGCAGAAAACTTCAAAATTAAAAAAATAAATAAATAAAAAAACCGCCAAAAAAAAAAAAAAAACCTGTGCAAGCATGGAGGTTTTTTTTTTTTTTTTTTTTCATTTTTGCTGAAGGAGTTTGACCAATTTTAAAGGCAATAGGTGCATTTTTTTTTTATTTTTTTAACTTTAATATATTGCTAGAATTTGGGCAACATCAATCCAGGACATGCTATTTGCTTCATTTCAAGTAACCTATGTATGCCATTGGCTTATGGAATTCATCTCAATTTGCTATTCACTGTAGATGGTAGTGAGAGTTGGTTGAAGTCACTCACTGTTCAGTCCTTTCCCTGATGCATCTTTATAGATCATTGTATCACTTAGGATCCAACTTGTAAGATATTTGGTTGAATTGGAGAAAACAGAACTCATCAACAATCAAAAGCACAACTACAACGAATTCTAAATGGGTGCCACTTTTTATAAGACACGAATTTTGCATATATTACATATTATAGCTTTTAAGTTTGATATAGCAATTGTATAACCATCTTCAAAATATGGTATCTAGCACATATGGACATAACCTTGAAATTGATTTTTTGATAGGAAAAGGACTAAGTAGCTTCATCTTAAAACAATACTATAGACCAACAGAAGCAAAAACAAAAAGGAAAAGATTCTCAGACACATTTACGGCTCCATCAAAAGCATGTGATAAGAAGCTTCCAGTATTTAGTTCCAAAGGTGGTCCACTTCTGTCAATTTCTTCGTTTTCTTTCTCCAAAAAAGCATCTCCATCTTCAATTCCATCCACATTTATCCCTAGTGAGCGCTTCGCTTCTTCAACCATTTCTCCTGCTTCTAATATTTGCCTTTGACATTCTGCAACCTTAGTGTACAACATTGAACACCATTAGCAACAAGAAGCATCTCAATAACTCAAATCAAGGAATCAAACAAAGAGCTGTCAAAGAAAGTAGGTAGTTTGTTAGATTGAAGTTTGCCACATTCCCTACACCTACTTACGGTGCAAGAAGGGATAAATCCCCATGAAACGAAATGTGTGTGTTTATGATGATAGACCAAGATCATATTGTTTCAAAACCATCTACTTACATCTTTTGCAGAAGAAATTTCAAAACTGTACCATCTTCACCTCACAACAATTTTAACTACAAAGACAAACTAAAATGAGTTTGGGCTCCATTTCTGGTTTTCTAATTGGTGGAAACACATTTTAAGCCTCACCTGCTGCAAAGTTCATCTATAGAAGACAAAGCTAATTTGTTTGCTTCCAAAATAGCAAGCTAGCAAGACTTCCCAAGTAGCATCAAGCATAGATGAACAAACACTAAATAAAATTTTGTTGTGGATACCAATGACTAATAAGTGCCCTTAATCTCCAGCAAACAAATACAAAAGCTCCAGCAACCCCACATACACACATGCATATACATACAAAAAAATACTCCAGCAACCCAACATAAACTTCAAAAACCAAAATTTACCCAGTTCAAACCACAACAAAAGAAATCAGAAAAAGCACAATATCAATCTTATAAGAACAATACAGCTGTAGCAACCCAACAAAAACCCACTTGTGAAAATACTGACTGCATACATAATTTTTTTATAATATTTTACCATTTGTTGATAATTGCAATGATTTACTGTGAGTAAACCAGTTTAAATTTTTTTTTAAATATATGGTAAGAAAAAAAAAATCGTGTATGTAACATTATTTCTCTTGTATGGCCTCTGTTAGTCTTAAAGGGAAAACCAATATAACCCAGTAACGACTCCTAGAAGATAGAATATAAATTCATAAATATTTGACATGATTTATATTCCAATTTATCTAACAGTCCATCTAACTTAATCAAATCAATCAAACATCCCTAATTCAAAAACCAAACAAACCCCAGATCATATCAAAACCCAACACAGCATCTTTCATTAGAACAAACAAACACTCACCCTCCGTTCTCATCAAAAAGGAAATGCTCAAAATTTGAAACTTTCCGATGAAGCAAACAAAAAATCCGAACACCCAATTCGAAATCCAAATTGAGGAAAAGGGAAAATCATGAAAAACAAACCTTTGGATCGTAGCTCACGGCGGCTCTGGTTTGTTTCCAAGCTCCAGCGAACTCTTCTTCTTCGAAATCGTTCTGCTCCGGCGATCTGTGTGGCGGTGGTGGAGGTTCAGTGTGAAGGAAGAGAGGAAACAGAGGAATGGCGTGAACCAGCGATCTGTGTGGCGGTGGTGGAGGTTCGGCGTGAAGGAAGAGAGGAAGGAGGCTGTGGAGGTTGTGAACCGATGAGTGTGCGAGCGTGCGAGCAGGTTGTGGAGGTTCGACGTGAAGAAGGTTTTTTCTGAGCTTGAAGGAGGCTGTGAAGGAAGCAATGTACTTAGTGCGTGCGTGCGTGTAGGGTTTTTTGTGGGAGAGTTTTTATTTTTTTTTGGCTGTCTGGAGCTTTTTTTGACGTGGCTTGCTCTCATTGGCGTGGCGTAAAACACTGGTTTTACGCCACGCCCGGACCGAATGTTTACTCTTTAGTTAATATATGTTTTTTTTTGGTTTAAATTCAATATTTTTTCTTTTCGGAAAATTATTGGATACTATGAGAGCAATGCTTCTCTCTCTTATGTAAGGGATGGACTCTTTCCTTTATCTGATTATGTCAGAACTCATTGACAAACCTCTTGGTTATTTCATTATACTGCCCAAAACAACTGAAATAATGTTTTCAAACTTGAAAATTTGATTTAAAATCACATTTTCATTTATATTTTGGAGGTGTGTAATAGAATTTCACCATTCCATTTTATATGTTGTATTATTTACTATTGCAAATGTTTGAGTTGGTATAGTGGCAAACCTTGGTCCTTCTGTTGCTGCTCCACCAGCTCCTTTAAAAGCGAACACCAATAAAAAACCAATAATAAAACAAGGACATTTTTGGGTATGGTAAGTTAAAAAAACTCTCTCTCTCTCTCTCTCTCTCTCTCTCTCTCTCTCTCTCTCTCTCTCTCTCTCTCTCTCTCTCTCTCTCTCTCTCTCTGATATATGTATGTATTTTGCTTGATATGATTTGCAGTGGTTGTATAACGGCTGAAGAGATCAAAGACTCCAAGAAGAATTGATATTCAATTAAAGTAACTTTGTTTAATAAAATTGTATGGTGTTATAATAAAGATTAGGCACCATGTCTAATCGAAGTTTTAGAGAATGATTGATGATTATCTCTTGTAAACACCTCAATGATTGTTATATAATATTCACTTTGGTCTTATTCACTAGACCTTGGATTGTTGATATATAAATAGTGGATTTAGTTTTTTTCTTTCTTTCTTATGGAAATGGATTTAGTATTTGATTCTTGTATCATATAATATGTATATATACTAGTACAATATAAATCAACAAGATTAACACTATAATAATGATGTAAATGAGCCCTCACCACCACAACCTCTTCATTCTCTTTAGGGAAAATTATAGTAAACACTCTTGTGGTTTGGTCCATTTGCACTTTGTCCACATGTGTTTTACTTCGTTAGGGTTCCATAACCCACTTCTATAAAAATCAAGGGTAAAAATGTATATTATCTTCCATTTTATGTCTCTCTCCTCCAAAAAACAAAAGAAATAACAAAAAAAAACTTAAACAAACAAGATCAAAGAGGGGGTAGAGAAACAAGATGTGTGTCAAAACAAGATCAAATAGATAGGCCAACACATTTGGTTCATCATTTCTCTGTCTCACTCCCATCATCTCCCTTTCTGTCTCTCAAACTCAAATTTCTTTCTCTGTCTCACCCTCATCGATGATCTATCTCTGTCTCTCATCCCTTCTCTCTCTGATGATGGCATTGAGGAGGCCAATTAGCCACCACAGTGAAAACTCAAATCAAAAACCCAGCAAAACCCAATTAACTACCCAGATCGAAAACCTAGGACCAAAACCCAAGAAGATGTATCCCTCTCTTTTTTCTTTTTTTTTTTCTTTTTTTTGTGGGTTTGATACTATCTTATTATGGTGGTGTTGTGGGTTGTGGCTTGCGGTTTTTGTTGTGGATTATGGGCATGGTGGTGCTGGGTTGTAGGTTCTAATAGTTGTTGTGGTGGCTGTCGGTGGACTTCGTGGGGGCGGGCTTTCACGATAAAGGTGGGTATGGTGGGTTTTGATTTCAGACAGTGAGTATAGAGGGTTTGTTTGTTTGTTGGTTGTTGTGTTTGTGGGTTTCTTTTTGTTTTTGTTGGTGGGTGTTGCTGCTCTGTTCACTGCCACCATTGATGATGATGGTTCTCTTTGGCATTTGTTGGAACTCCATGGCTGCAAAAAAATTTGATTTTTCGTTGCTACCTTCAATCTGAGAAGAAGGCTGGGGTTTGTGTTGAGTCTGGTTTTTTGGGTTTGAAAAATGAGAGGGATTTTCAGTATGGAGTCAAGGGGTTTGGGTTATTTTTTAAAAGGGGTTTGGGTTAGTTTTTAAAAGGGTTTTGGATGTGAATAACTAAAAATTTTGAACTATATTTACAAATGTTGTGTTCTTGTGTTTTGGGTTTGAAAAAAAAATGATTTGAGCCATGTTCTAAGAGATGCATATTCCTAGGTTTGAAATAGCCCATTTTGATCTTGTTTTCCTTTCTTTCTTTTGTTTTTCTTGTTTTGGGAGGATAGAGATATAAAATGGGAACAAAAAGACCTATTTACCCCTATTTTTAACTGAGGTGGGTAACAAAGACTAAATGGTGTTAAATACAGGTAAACAAAGTGTTAAGTTTTAAACTATTAGTAGGCAAAGTACAAACGAGCCAAACCACAAGTGGGTTTACTATAATTTGCCCTTCTCTTTATTTATCATTTTTTTCACATTTTTAAGCTCTAGGGACAAATCATAATTTTACATTTTAAAATTCTGTCATAGCCATAAATTCAAAGTCTCAATTGGTCACCGTGCAATTTCAAAAAAATTGGCTACTTTCAATTTTTAAAATAATGTTCATAACACTATTTCATTAATATTCAAACTTGATTAGTCTATCCATGATCTTCTACCATAGACATGCATGCATAGAACAATCTCAAATTAATTTTAATTGGTCTATAAAATAGACAAATTAAATTTTATTTGAAAGATAAAATCTCATTGGTTGTTATTGTTTAATTATGGTAGACATGCAAGCATACAATGATTCAAAGTGCTAATCATCAATTGGGTCACTGTATACCAATTTTTTTTTAAAACCAAAATTGAAAATCCAATTTCCCCTTTGATCTAGAGTTGTAAGAAGAATTAAACTCTTGTTTCTACATCAATTGCACAACTTTTGGTGTCTAAAAAGCGAAAATACCTCTTTATAAATAGGAGAGGTACTAATACTATCACAACTTCAAAAAACTAGAATTATGTTAAATTGAATCTAGAGTCCTTTAGAGCATTGTTTTTATTTTTAGCCCCCATCCTCCATAGCACAATTTTTTTTTTGTCTTTCTTTTTGTGCATTATTTCTATACACACTACTTACTATACACTGGTCACACAAGTTCATACTCATCATTCTCTGTTTCAAGCATCATCAAAGATAAGTGAAGACCCATCATAACTACCAGCATCTATGCATAACATTACCAAACACTTGTTTGAGCCTATGTTTACAAAAATAAGAAAATGGAATACGTTTTTGTTTTTGGGGGCGTTTTTTTTTTTCCTCCGCACCACAACAAAATATACAAATATTAATATTAATTTCAAAATGAAAATAACCAAAAGGCTGAAAACAACATGAAAAGAAGAAGAAGAAGAAGGAAAGTATATATTATTATGTTTGCCTCGAATTAAACTTCAACACTAAACGAGGAAAAAAAGTGTGGAAGGTAAGACTTTTTGGGTTGTATGAGAAATATGGTTACAAAGGCATATAGTTATTTGTTGACGGACACGGCGTCGTTTCATAACAAAACATTCACTTGATACGGCAGCGTTTCAGTTAAAAGTGATAAACTCACATTAGTAACACGGCGCCGTTCTACCAATTAGTCATCTCAAGCTTTTTATATACGATGTCGTTTTGTTCACAGTGCTGACTTTTTAAAAAATTCTGTTAGAGCTGTTAGTAGCCGTTAGAGAGCTGGGAAGCAATGAAAAATTAAAATTATTTCACCATTCAGCTTATTTTTGCTACTATTGATGGGCCCTACTGAACTTTTTAGTACTATTCATAAGCCTCACTGTACTATTTCAACTAACTTTTATTTTTATCTATAGTACTTTCAGTAATAAGTTTTCAGTTTTAGCAAAATAAGTAATATCCAAACAAACCCATAAAAACAAAAATGATGTAAGGTTGAATTTTATCAACCATCTTGTTGGCTTTATTTCGTATCAAATTTGCTTGTATTTTAGCAATTAGTAATCTTATATTTAGGTGGGAATCATGTAAGGGTAGTGAGTGAGAGAGTGTGAAGAAATGTTCAAGATTGTACAAGGATGCAGAGACTCGCGGGTGACTCGCGATTGGCAAGCCGCCAAAGTTGGCACACGTGTGAAGCATGCAGGGGAGCTGATGAGTCATGCTAGCTATTGTACTACAGGACAAAAGTCCCAAGCTGGCCAGGCCATTAGCTCGCAGTTTGAACTCGCGACTCAGCCCAGTCGCGAGGCCAAGTCGTCAGACTACCCTGTTTGGGAAAAACTGACTTTTCGCATTCCTTCTTACCCTACTATATATAGACCCTTATACCCACGATATTTAGAGAGCTTCCAGAGAGAATTTTGAGAGATAAATCCTAGAGAAAAACAAGATTGATTCATTCACAATCTTCACATAGAGACTCTTCAAATTCCTCTACTCTCTTCCTCTCCATTGTCAAATCCATGAGAGGTACATTACCAAAACCTTTTCTCACCATACCCATATCTGTGAGAAGACTATTTGGTGTTTGGGAAGCAGTTAAGAATGGACCAATTTCATATTGGTTGATACTATGGTCAAATAGCGGAATCCGGTAAGTTAAAGAAGAAATCAGTTCGACGTAACTTCATTAGAGTAGGAGCTTGGAGGGCTTAGGTACATAGAGTAGATTAGGCTTGGAGGGTCTTCTGTTCTTCATGTATCCTAACTACATTCTTTAGTGGATTGTTTACCGCTTGGAGGGCAGCGAAGAGGTTTTACGCCGAGGGCTTCGGTTTCCTCTTCGATAACACATCGTGTGTTGTCCTTGTGTTTGCATCTCCCTTCCTTTAATCTTTTCCATTTAATTTCTGTTGTAGATGTGATTTTATTTGGTTTAGATTGTTTATAAATTCTGTTTTATGCTTATGTTCATATTCTGCACATTAATTGTTTGACTTTAAACTTGAATTGGTAATTTGTAAATTGGGGATCTAAACGTTCATAGTGTTTTATACACCAATTGAACTTTCAAATGATAGTATTATTTTCAGGCTAAACATTAATTATTCATGGTATAGGTTTTTAAACTAGTCCCTTTGGAACAAGGCATCTCTAGGGATGGTAATTTCTGCCCAACCCGTGGGTACCCGGCCCAGCCTGACCCTAATGGGTCGGATTTTACCCGACTCGATAAAGAATAGGGTTGGATTTGGGTTTTAAAAAAAAAAAACCCAAAGTGAGTCTGGGTTTTGGTAAAAACCCAGCCTGAACCTAACCCCGATTCGACCTGGTTAGATAAATGTAAAATTACAAAAAAAAAAAAACAAAAAAAAAAAACCCTATATATATATATATATATATCACAACTCTAACCCTAAAACTCATTTCTCTCTCAACTCAGCCGCCTCTCTAACCTCACCCTCACTAACTCAGACTCTCACTCTCATGCTCACGCTCACTCACTTCTCATCCTCCCCTCACTGACTCTCACTCTCACTCACATCTCATCCTCACCCTCATTCTCATTCACCCACCAACCCACCCTCACCCTCGTGGAGGAGCACGGATCTCGTGGTGGTCGTCGTTTGTCACGAAGGAGCACGAAATCCATAGATCGGAGCTTGGGAGTGTTAGATCGGAGAGAGATGTGATCATGTTGTTAGATCGGAGCACCGTCAATGGAGCTTTAGTGGTCTGAGTTTTTCAATTTTTTTTTTTTGGTTCATTTTTTTTTTTTGGGTTAATTTCCTCTCTCAGTAGTTTCTTTTTTTGGGAATTTGTTTGAGGATTCAATCTGTATAGAATTTAATGCATGTGTATATTTTTTGTTGGTTTAATTAACTATAGCGCTTGAAATAACTTCAAAGAATGTGAATCGGAGTTGTTGTTTGTGTTAATGTAAAAATCGATCCATAAATGGCGTTTTATTTCTTCTATTTTTTGTGGTTATTTAAGGGCTGTTTAGATTTGCTGTTTCCAACTCATAACTCTGTTTCCATCACCCATAACTCAAAAATGATGGGACCCATGGCTGAGAAGTTCGTTTGGTTTTTGTTCCCATCACTCAATTCTCTGATTTTTGAGTGATGAGTTATGGAAACTGAAAACACATTTTAGGTATTTTCAATTTCCATAACTATGTTTTCAATGGCATTTCCATAATTAAAACTACATACTGAGTCCCACGATCAGAGTCTGGCCACAACTTTTGACCCTTTTTTTTTCTTCATGGGTTTGGTGAGTTTGGTTTCTTCATCTTCTTTTTTTTCTTTTTCCTTTCACACTAGGTGGCTTCTTCTTTTCCCTTTCACGCTGGGTCTTGGTCTTCTTCATTAAGGGTTTTTTTTTTTTTTTTTTTTGTTCACTGGGTTTGGGGAGTTTGGGTTCTTCTTCTTCTTGTTTTTTTTTTTTTTTTTCTTTTTCCTTTCACACTAGGTGATCTTCTTCTTCTTCTTCTTTTCTTTTCCCTTTCATGCTGGGTCTGGTCTGGTCTTCTTCATCTTTATTTTTTTCTTCTTCTTTCACTGGGTTCAATTTTTTTTTTTTTTTTCATTAGGTTCGGTGAGTTTGGGTACTGGGGGTTGAAGGAAAAAAAAAAGTAAAAGCTACACCAAGTTATAGGTATGGGGCCCACAAACAGTTGAAAATTTTGAGTGATGACAAGTTAAGTGATGGTGCCAAACAGGTGGGGTGTAGAGAGTTGGGGCATTTTAAGTGATGAGTGATGAGTGACAAAAATTGAATGAGGAGTGATGAGTGATGCAAAAAAAAAAAAAAAACCAAACGGGCCCTTATTATTTATTTTCTGTCTAAGAATCTTATTTCAACAAGACTGATAACAATGTTGATTCAAATTGATTTGTGTTGCTGTTTGTGTTTGTGTTTGGGTTTTTTTTTTTTTTTAAATATATATATAAGATTGGGCCGGATTAGGCCATGGATTAGGCCTAGAAGTGGTTGGACGGGGCCTGTGAAGACTCGACAAGCCGGGTTTGAGGCTAAAAAAAAGACCCG
The DNA here is from genome assembly GCF_932294415.1 of Quercus robur. Classification (NCBI taxonomy): domain Eukaryota; kingdom Viridiplantae; phylum Streptophyta; class Magnoliopsida; order Fagales; family Fagaceae; genus Quercus; species Quercus robur. The sequence goes on from NC_065538.1 coordinate 19,436,651, forward strand.
TTTATTAAACGGGCCGGGTTCGGGTAACAGGGGAGGACCCATGGGTCGAGTTTGGGTATCGAAAAACCCGACCCATTGCTATTCCTAGGCATCACACTCTTACTATCCAAGAAATAAAATAAAACCCTTTTGAAGTAGAAGTATAAGTATTTATACGTACCGTCAAAGTCAAGTTCAAAGCGGAAGGAATTGAAAACCAAGAGTGAGAGTTCACCAGAAGGAAGACGACGTGCTCCCTCTGGTTTCTCACATTGTCTTTCTGGAACCCAAAATGGACTCCCAAAAAGTCCAAACAATCTCCGATTGCTGCATGCTCAAGCCAAAATTCTATTGGTGGAGCTATGTCCACTATTAACGCCAATGCGACGCTGAGCTCTTCAAGCTCAGCCTCTGGTTCTTTAGAACCAAAACACTCACCCACTCCCATGGCAGATTCAAATAGAGATCAGAGAGAGATAGAGAGAGAGATTGGAGAACACAAATGAGAGAAAGAGAGAAAGAGAGGGATATTATGCTCGAGTGAAATAACTTCAAAAATATTTCTCATGATTTCTTTAGCTGTGACGAGTGAGACATTTTGCCATTTTTGGCAAAAGGAATCATAGTCATGAAGAGAAGAATTGTAGAGCTTAAGCCTTAAGGTGGGGAGAAGACAAGTCATGCATGGCATGCATGTATGTATACAATATTTTACTTTTATGCCCCTTCTTCTAACGGTAACAATATCAAAGACATTAAGACACAATTTTCTTCCTTTCGGGCTCTAAATTGTGAGTCTTCTTATGTTTGACTAAAGGGTCATATTCGGTATTTAGCTGGTGATTTGGTGGGAACTAGAGGATCTGATTTTGCTAATGGTAGTAGTCTCTCTGTTGAGGACTCTTTTTTCGCCCCACATGGCGCTACTTCATTGGCAACCCATGCCACATCAACATATTATAGATTTTTTGGGTAAATCTATTTAAAGCCCAAAATAAGCTTATATTTCATTCAACTACATGGATCGGGCTCACATGGCCCGTGAGATCCTTACTTCAAGAGGCGGATTCATGGTCCACATTTCCTTTTCATCAATTGGGATCATAACCCATGATATCATCAACATCAACATATAGGTCGGGCTCAAGCAATGAATCAAAACTCACAGCCTATATTACTTCTCTCATATTCATGGAAAGTGGCCTCTTCAACAAGAGCCCATATTTACACAAAACGACAATAAAACCCGAGGTACGTCATCTCATCTTCGGCTTATGATCCAAGTTCATAAGTCACTTTAAGGAAACTTTGGGAGTTGTGGTTTGGAGGGTCAAGAGGTATGTTCAGTAAAGCTCCATTGGTTTAAAGTTGATAAGAGAAAAATGTTGCTTAGCGTGTCTTCTTCAACTCCCTACACTCTGACGAGTCCATGTGTAGTGGGTAAGATATGGTAAACATCTCTTATCACATAGCACTTAAAATGATAAAATTCTCCATTGCTCTTTTCCTAAAACCTAATATTTATCATATAACAAATAATCAATATCTCCAACCATCTAAATGCTGAGAAAATAATTGTTCATTCAATCCCCAGCTGTTGCTATACAAATTTAGAAACTTCATTATATTATTCTACATAAACTACATTACTACTTTCAACTAAAATCCAACTCAAACACATGGCCTAATCTGATTGGCTATCTTTAATCTCCAACTATTCATGATATCTCTGATACCCAACTACTGTCTGCCACAATCAAACCATATATTTCTTTGCTAGTTGCCAGAGCAAAGCATTAAATACTCTTCTTGCTCACCAAGATTATGTCACAACACAATGAGGCCTTGACTAAATCTCTAAAACTTCATTGACTTTCAACCAATCCTTCTATTACTTGCTAAAAATGTGTTGTAATAAAACCTTGGACCAAAAACACAAACACCTAAAAAATGAAACATTTCCAACAAAACCCCAACAGTGTATTCAGACTATCTTTTTCTTGCTAAAATACTTTCCTTTTCTGCTTCTTTTTCCCCAACAACTACTACCCAAAACAGCAAGAACACCTTAAACCTAAACATACCATTTTTGGCCAAATCTTAGGATGGATATTCTAAAGATTCATTGCTAGTTGAGACAGATTTTGGCTGAGATTCTTTGCTAAAATACCCCTTTAAACTTAGCTCTAAAGGGAACCCTTCATCAACACCTCAAGGGGGAGGGGGGAGGGGGGACACCAAGGGGTAAGAACAACTTTCTCATGGACTTATCTATTCTCTCTCCCTCTAATGATCTTCTTAAGTTCTCGATGAAGTACTGAGCTCCTGGGTTTTTGGTTCCCAAATTAGAAACTAAACTCTCCAGCCTTTAACCCATAAATGCCCTTCAAAAGCCCTCATACATCCTCTAGCAGAAAATTCTAGCAGCTTTGCTAAACACACTACAATACTATTACTCTCTTATACTCATTATCTCACTCCCCATATTCTGAAAATACATATATCTTGCTGCCCATATCTCCAAACATCTCTTTCTTCACTTCTCTTACACAATCTTATACACACTTACTACACCATTACATATAACACACCACAACTCTTCTAAGCTCTGCTCTCATACTCTCTCTCTCTCTCTCTAAAATTCTACTGTTCTGCTGCCCATAAACATATCTCAATACTCTTCTCCACCTATCTTACAAAAACCCTTCTCACGAAAGGCAACACTATTCATAACTTCACAGCAACTAAAAAAGCATTGTCAAAGGGGAAAACTCATTTAAGTGCATGATAAGAGGGACAAGCTTAACCAACCCCTATACACAACTAGGCATACTCTCTCTCCCTCCAGTTGCACCCATTTTTCCCCTTCAATTTTGAAGTTATCATGGCAAATTGCCCCTTTACTGCTGGAGTCATTCTGCTAGAATCCTATCAGCTCACTGACACTACACAACTGGAGCTATAAACCATACAAAGATAAGTGACTTTACTTCCATATCTTTAAATTTACATCATTGAGTACATGATTACTTTACCTCTAAATAAATACTACTTTTATTTCAACTGTTATTACAACTACTAATCAAAGCAATCATATCAAACGCATATTACATATTTATTCAATCATTATCATGATTCTTAGATTTTGGCCTTAATAGTTTTGTAGGCTTAAAAGTACGTCGGTAGCCGTTGAACGACGTGGCCCAATGTTGAGTTCCAAATGCAACTCCCCAAACAGAACCCTGGTCTAGTAAGGTCATCCCTCCAACAGACCACACGTGGTTGGGTAGCTGAAAAAGGCCCCGAACACTCTCTTATTCTATTTTTTGCCTAATATAGTTACCTCTTACTACAAGAAAAAAGACTTAACATAACGAAAAAAGTCGTTGCAATAACAACTAATGTCATTGTAATAGGTGTTACTGCAACAATAAAAAATTTGATGCAAGCCATTGTAATAAACTCCGAGACAATAGCTTTATGCAACACTAGATTTCATTGCAACGATTTACATTGAAAATCTCATTGCAATAGGCTATTTTTTTTATTAAAAAACGCAATAGGTTTATGCAACACTAGATTTTCGTTGCAATAAATTTCATATATTGCAATGATTTATTTTGAAAATCTCATTGCAATAGAACCCACTGTACTATTTCAACTAACTTTTACCTTTATCTACAGTACTTTCAGCAATAAGTTTTCAATTTCAGCAAAATAAGTGGTATCCGAACAGATCCTAAGTGTAAAATATTTTACAATTGGTTAGCCTGATTTTCCACTTTGACTGGAAAATATTTTACAATTGACCATATTTTACATTAAAACAACCATAGTAAAATGTGTAAAATATTTTCCTAAAAATATTTTACTTCAAAACAAACGAAGCGTTATAAAAACAAAAATAACAGAAATGATAGTATTATTTTCAGGCTAAACATTAACTATTCATGGTATAGGTTTTTAAACTAGTCCCTTTGGAACAAGGCATCTCACTCTTACTATCCAAGAAATAAAATAAAACCCTTTTGAAGTAGAAGTATAAGTATTTATATGTACCGTCAGAGTCGAGTTCAAAGCGGAAGGAGTTGAAAACCGAGAGTGAGAGTTCGCCAGAAGGAAGACGACGTGCTCCTCTGGTTTCTCACATTATCTTTCTGGAACCCAAAATGGACTCCCGGAAAGTCCAAACAATCTCTAATTACTGCATGCTCAAGCCAGAATTCTATTGGTGGAGCTGTGTCCACTATTAATGCCAATGCAGCGCTAAGCTCTTCAAGCTCAGCCTCTGGTTCTTTGGAACTAGAACACTCACCCACTTCCATGGCAAATTCAAACAGAGATCAGAGAGAGGAAGAGAAGAGAAGAGAGAGAGAGGGATATTATGCTTGACAGAAATAATTTCAAAAATATTTCTCATGATTTCTTTAGCTGTGACGAGTGAGACCTTTTGCCATTTTTGGCAAAAGGAATCAAAGTCATGAAGAGAAGAATTGCAGAGCTTAAGTCTTAAGACGGGGAGAAGAAAGTCATGCAATGCATGCATGTATGTATACAGTATTTTACTCTTATACCCCTTCTTCTAATAGTAACAATATCAAAGACATTAAGACACAATTTTCTCTCTTTCAGGATCTAAATTGTGAGTCTTCTTATGTTTGACTAAATGGTCATATTCGGTATTTAGCTGGTGATTTGGTGGGGACTAGAGGATCCGATTTTGCTAATGGTAGTAGTCTCTCTTATTCTATTTTTTGCTTAATATAGTTACCCCTCACTACAAGAAAAAAGACTTAATATAACGAAAAAATTTGTTGCAATAACAACTAATGTTGTTGTAATAGGTGTTATTGCAACGATAAAAAAGTTGATGCAAGCCGTTGTAATAAACTCCAAGGCAATTGGTTTATGCAACACTAGGTTTTCGTTGCAATAAATTTCATATATTGCAACGATTTACTTTGAAAATCTCGTTACAATAGGTTATTTTTTTATCAAACAAAAAGCAATAAGTTTATGCAACACTAGATTTTCATTGCAATAAATTTCATATATTGCAACGATTTACTTTGAAAATCTCATTGCAATAGGTTATTTTTTATTAAAAAAAGCAATAGGTTTATGCAACACTAGATTTTCTTTGCAATAAATTTCATATATTGCAACGATTTACTTTAAAAATCTAGTTGCAATAGGTTTTTTTAAATTAATTTTTAAAAAAAAATTTAAAAATAAATAAATCATTTTTTTAAATAATAATTTTTTCATTAACCTGTTTTGCAATTCAAAAACCATATCTAGGTACTATAATACAAATTAAAGATACGCATAAAAGATGAAAAATTCAAAATACTTCATTTCAATACATAGGTCAAAAAACACAGATATATACACAACTTATTGAATTTACATTCAAAAACATAGTTTCAAAAAGTATGCAAAAGTCAATAAAACATGAAAGAAAAGTTTCTTCCCGCAGGTGCTATCCAAGCATGCTTAACGACCATTTCATTGACTTGCCACCTATTTTGGAAAAAAAGAAAAGAAAATAAGTATAAAGTTGAAAAACATCATATATATATATATATATATACACACAACACAATGACAACAATATACACCATCATTGATTAAAAAAAAAAAAAAAAAAACACATACAAATAATACTACTTGAAGACTGTACAATTAAACAAAGAAAGATCAAATTAAAATTTAAAGGAGAACCAAAAAATTACCTGAAAGTTAGAGAGAGTCTTTAAACTGAGAAAGAGTCTCTCCAAGGAGACTATGAATTAAGAGAGACTAAAATTTGAGAGAGAAAATTTAGAGTTAGTAGATATGAGAGTGAGATGGAAATTTGAGAGATAAGTTTTGTAGTTAGTAGATAAATTTGAATTTTGAGATACGCTTAAGAAAGAGGGAAAAAAAGGGGGGGGGGGGGGCATGGGGGGAGAGAGAGAGAGAGAGAGATGAGAAAAACATGGAGATAAATGTGGGTTAGAGAAAGGGAAACTAAGACAAAAAAAAAAAAAAAAAAAAAAAAAAAAAAAAAGCAAAAAAATTGGAGATAGAGGTGGGTGAGATAAAGAGGGAAACTAAGGTGAAAAAAAAAAAAAAAAAAGTGATAGGTGCGTTTGAGTTAATTTCGAGATGAGAAAAAAATAGGAAGATAGATGTGGTAAGAGATAGTGGAAAATTGAGATGAGAAAAAAAAAAAAAAAAAAAAGGAAGACATGTGTGGTGAGAGAGAAATATTGAGATGAGAGGAAAAAAAAAGGGATAGACATGGGTGAAGAGAGGAAATTAATGAAAAAAATAGTGCCGATTTCTCAAATTTTCCCACTACTCAATTGCTCACCTCTATTACATCAACAAAATTTGATGTGAAATAAAGATTTAACCTATTACAATAATATAGTTCAATGCAAAATAAAAAATTACCTATTGCAACAACATATCTCAATGTAAAATAAGAGTTACCTATTACAACAACACATTATTGCTATAATCTCGTATTGATGTAATAAAAGTAAGTTACTATTACAACAACAAAAAAAACAACCTAGAAATGTAATAGTATATATATTTCATCTTTTTTTTCTTTTTTCTTTTTTGCAATAATACTTGTTGTATTATGTATTTTTTCTTTGTAGTGCCTCTTGGATGTATTCTACCTCTACCCTCTATGTACAAACGTTTATATTATATGTTCTTTTTTTTTCTTTGATAATTAACTATGTTTATATGTATTTAAATAACTTATATTAGCTACTTTCACTCAAGTAATTTATAATTTGATTAGTTTTAGATGGTCTCAAAATTTCATAAATTTTGAGTATAATATATGCTAGTCATTATTTATTTTTAATAAATTTAACATATATATCTAGTAATTACTATGAAATGCAATCTTTAATTTATAGGTTAATTTTTGAAGTAACCAGCTCAAAAGAGCTTTAATTTTCTCTAGCTAGCTTGGGTATTGTAAGATCAATTTGCAAAATTCTATATATAGTACATACACTATTTTCTCACTCCTCCTAACTTAATTATTATTGTATAGCATTTTTAAATGACTTATTTAATATGTGAGATAAACCATTTAGGACATTTGTCTAATTTAGGAGAACAATTTGTAGCCTAAACTTTATCCAACTTAATTTTAAAAAAAATACTTCTTCCCTCCAATATTTTTAATAATTAATAAGCGACACAGAGAATACTAAAAAACTTGACATTGATTGGGAAGGAACATGCCAAATGTGACATCTAGAAACTTTATTGTTAGATTGAGATATGCACGAGGCTGCTCTCTAAATTGGCTAATTCCCTTCACTGCCCACTCACAGAAAATAAGGATCCAATTCAGGGGAGGGATGTATTAGTTTTGGAATTTCTTCTATGTGAGGGATTTATAAATTTTTGAAATTCTTTTTATGTGAGGGATGTACCATAATGTTGTTGCTTGCCTTTTTCAGTAGCACGTCCTATGGCGTTCAAAAACATGCTCTTTAATTTTGACATATGGAACTTCTCCGAGTTCTTATTTGACAGTAAGCTTCGCGTAGCTCACTGCATTAAAGTTTTATGGCTATAAACATTCTATGTTGAACATTGCACTCTATCTTGTTTAACAAAATTTTATGAAGTGTATTGTAAGAGTAACCTTGGCTAATTTAGTTCCTACTCTTCTTAGCTTCCATTTAATGTTTCTACTTTCTACTAGCTAGTACACAAAAAAACAACAATACGTTTATGATTTATGATAATGTCAAGGTTGGTTCATGGATGCCTCCATAAATTCCATTCTCTCCCTCCTACACTAGCCTTGTTTGGGTCAGATGAAAATTGTAGTCCCGAATCCCCATGAGGTCCAATAAATATTGGTAAAAACTAAAAAGTGCTGGAGTATTATCAGACCCCATAGAACTTTCAAAGGTCCTATTCTGAGAAACCAAAGGTTTTAGCTAAAGTAAGGGTTTAAATATATATATATATATATATATATATTTTAAAGGAATGTAAAAGTCTGAGTTAAGCATATCCTGCTGTTCATCCGTTCCAGTTAATTATGGCACTTCAAAACATGCTGGTAACTCCAAAGTTTCCTAAATTGATAGTGTATTAATTAAGTATCCCATACAAACCATTGAAATTGTCCACCAACCATCTTTCAACCATGCTTAATTACATATCATTAATCAAATTAATTAATGTCATCTAGTTCCGGCTTATTCACCCTTTTCTTAGAAAACCAAAGAATGAAAATGCCTAGCTAGCTAGGGTTACCATTCAAGCATTTTGTGTCCATATTATTACTTACCATTCTTCAATAGATCCATCAGTTGTCTGTTTAGAATTTGCTCCAAATCCACCTTTTACAAATATCGTGTTACTCTGATGTAGGACAAAGCCCATTTGTCTCTTTTATTACTAATAAATAAACCCCTCTTTCTACCAAAAAAAAGGGCTTATTTTGCTCCATACCACATGAATAAATATTATGTACGCACTTCACTAAAATAGGAGAGAAAAACAAATATCATGTACAACACCCACCCCTCCCCCCCCAAAACCTTCCGATGTGACCAAATTGCAGCTCCAAAATAAGGGTAGAGGGTGTCAAAATCACAATAGAAACCGCAGGCACCTTGTTGTTCAACTTTTACGGCATACATGAGTTGTTTAACTTTTTTGCGAGATTTTGACAGTTTGACCATGCCTTTTTATTAATGTACGTACGTAGTACCCAAGGAAGACAAAAAATAGGAATAGCAATTTACGTACTGAAAGAAGTTTGAAGTTTCTTCGTTGTTGTACTAATTGTCAGTGTGAACTCTTGCAGTCTTGTCCAACAATAAGGAATAGTGCTAGCTAACACACTGACTGACACTGCACCCTTTTTTTTTATAAGGACACTTCCGCTCCTATTTCTTCCTGAATTCTTTTCATTTTATTTTCTAGTTTTAGGTTGGAAAATTTGAATACATGTCTATCCCTATTGCTTGCAAAAACTAATGATGTAATTAATTTTTTTTATTATTATTATTTTTTTTCGTTAATGGATCAAATGCTACTATATTTTAAAGAACGGAATACGTATAGAATAAAATATACGTGATATAATATGAAGTGCAAGTATAGTTTTTCTTAATCTCAAGGGATAAAACAAACATATGCGAATTGGTTCCTTGGTGGAATCAAGATAATTCAATTTACTAAATATGTGCTTTGATTGTTTTCTTGCATCTTTTTCACCATAGTTGGCACAAGTGGAAATGAAGTTTGAAGCCAAGCATTATCATATTCAATTGATAGAAGTATCATTTGCATGGTATGTTTGCAGTGGTTGTATAAAGGCTAAAGAGATCAAAGACTCCGAAAAGAGTTGATATTCAATTAAAGTAATTGTAAGGTGTTATAATAAAGATTAGGCATCATGTCTAATCGAAGTTTTAGAGAATGATTGATGATTATCTCATGTAAACACCTCAATGATAGTTGTAATTTAATATTCATGTTGGTCATATTCACTAGACCTCTGGATTGTTGATATATAAATAGTGGATTTAGTTTCTTTTATGGAAGTGGATTTAGTATTTGATTCTTATACCATAAAATATATAATACACACACTAGTACAATATAAATCAATAAGATTAACACTATGATTATGATGTAAATGAGCCCTCACCACCGCAACCTCTTAATTTTCTTTATTTATCATTTTTTTTTTTCGCATTATTAAGCTCAAGGGGCAAATGATAATTTTACATTTTAAAATTTTCAAGAAAATTGGTTTCTTTTAGTTTTTAAAATAATGTTCATATCACTGTTTCATTAATATTCAAACTTGATTAGTCAATCCAAGAATTTTTTTACCATAGACATGCATGCATAGAACAATCTCAAATTAATTTTAATTGGTCTATAAAAAAGATTAGTTAAATTTGATTTGAAAGATAAAATCTCATTGGTTGTTATGTTTAATTATGGTAGACATGCAAGCGTATCAAATTGATACACAGTGACCCAATTGTTGATTAGCACTTCGAATCATTGTATGCTTGCATGACCCAATTTGATACTATCATTTTTTTTTTTTATTGAAAATCCAATTTCCTTCCCCTCTGATCTAGAGTTGTAAGAAGAATTAAACTCTTGTTTCTACATCAATTGCACAACTTTTGGTGCCTAAAAAGTGAAAACACATCTTTATAAATAGGAGACGTACTATCGCAACTTCTAATTAAAAACCAAAATTATGTTAAACCGATACTGATACTCCTCCAAAACATACCAGAACAAATATCAGGTTGTACCGACCTATTTCAACCGTACCAGCCTATATCAACCCGCGGTCAATATTGGCATTTTGGTTGGTACAAAAAATCAAATATTAAAAAAACATTTTATTTAATTTAATATATTGGTTAATGTACTGAAGCTAATACGTAGGCTTGTAATTTTAAATTTTATGTTGATAAACATAAAAATTCATAAATTCATATTTACATAAATAATAAAATTATATATTTATGTATAGAAATATATAAATTGCAGTAATTTTGAAACGGCATATCAGTACCAATTGGTACCAAAATATTTCGTTCTCTAGGCCAAACCGAAATTGACTCCCTTAATTAAGCATCATCAAAGATAAGGGAGGACCCATTGTAAGTACCATCATCTATGCATAACATCACCAAACACTGGTTTGAGCCTATGTTTACAAAAATAAGAAAATGGAAAACGTTTTTGTTTTTGGGTTTTTTTTTTTTTTTTTACCAACACCAAAGTATACAAATATTAATATTAAAAGAAAGAGTAAAAAAAAAAGTATATATTATTATGTTTGCCTTGAATTAAACTTCAACACTAAACGAGGAAAAAAAGGTTATTCCATAGGAAGTGTTGTCGTTGTGTGGACAGGAGGCAATCTAAAATCTCATTCCAACTCCATATGCCTTTGGTAGCAATTCATAAATCCAATGTACCAAAGAAGTAAAGAGATACAAGGAAAGAATAGCCATTTCAAAACCCCAGGTACGGAATTGGCTTTCATTTTCCAATAAAATTGGTAGAATCAATGAAAGTAATTGTCATGTATTATCAGAACGAAGAAGAAACAATAGCAGCTGGACTCCACAGAAGTGGACAAAGAAAGCAAGAGAACCTGCAGAATTGAAATAGAGAAAAGCGACAGTAGTTCAGTAAAATGTAGTCTAAACAACTTGTAGCTTGTATGGTGTTTTAGTTTTCTGTTAGTAATTGGCACGTGCAAATGTTAGTTAAGCGCTATTGCTCAGCACGTGTATAGGTTAGTTTTTCTTCTTTCTCTGTATAGCTTATATATAAGCTTTTGTACACTCTTTTCTAATTAATCCAATTATTCATTTTACCAAATCTTTGATATATATTTGCAAATGAACAAATGAAAAGAGGTAATCCAATTAGCCCTAGTCACTAATACAAGAACTTATGATCTCAGATGTGAATAAAAATATATAATATACAGGTTTATCTAGCTATATGGGCCAATTAATCTTTTATAGAGACCAACAAATAATATTGTTACAAAAGTAAATATCTTACTCTTTACTCACAATCCATTTGTAGCACCAAATCAGCTCTCTCTTGAAAACTTGAACTTCGGCCCTTACTCTCCACATCCCACAAATATTTATACTTGTAGAGTGACCATCGCACCAAGGGTGTGCAGTAGTAATCTGACTTTATTAACATCCTTTATGTGGTGCTATTTTTATTTTTATTTTTTTGGGTTATAAAATTAAAATATGAATTGCCACTACTTTATTCATATTTTTTAATTTTTATTTTCAGAAAAAGTTTACACTAAAATAATAAGTCTTAGGAAAAAAAAAAAAAAAAAAAAAAAAAAAAAAAAAAAAAAAAAAAAAAGGAGAAAATTCAGTCAACTAGTAATAAAATATTTAAATATGAATAGTTATTACTAATGCACTTAAGTTGTGGGGCCCAGTTTTTTGTGTTAAATCAAGGATAAGAATTTAGGCAAAATTTGTAATAGGAACCCAATTTTTTCTACCAATAGGGTTGTTAGTTTTGGTGCTTACTTTCATTGAAATTGGAGTAGAAAGTGAGTTTCTAAAGGCATTATTTGAGATAATTACCATGCAAATACAACCATCAAATGGATTTTTCCTTTTTTCACTTCGGCCCATTATTTTGGGCATACAATCATGCATGGTGGGGCAAAAACATCGAGCAACAAGGCATGGTTTTGTAATCTGCCATAAAAGGTTTGCTGAAAATTACCAAATGTATTCAAGGAGTCACCATGTGAAAGCGATGGATATCCTCATAATATTGATTTACTTTAAACTTGCTGCTCAGGATTTCAACATAGTTGTATGTTCCTCAATGTTCATCCTGGTAGCTTCATGGTTGTACATCTATTTCATTTTTAATTCTTTGGGATTTTCTTGAAAGAAGATAGTGGAGGATTGGGAGGATTGGATAAAATGGCTATACAGTCCAATAAAGCTTGGTATTTTGGCATCTAACAATTGGAAAATTTGGTGGTATGAAGAACAAGAGCATTTGAAGTCCATTAACATTGTGAGACATGTTGCTAGAATTATTCTTGCTTTGAGCTTCTTTGCCATCCAATATGGCTTTGCAAAACTTGTCACATGAGACAAGAAAAAGGTGGTACATTTAAATCAATTCTTTTTTGCCTTTAAATGTCTTGCTCCTTTTATGAAGTATAATTTGCCCTCTGATAAAAAAAATCGAGTGTATGCAAAAAATATTCATATCAAGTTTGCTACACTAATACTAGGATTATGGCCTATCCTGGCTATGTTTTGCCACTCTTCTGATCTACCCAACGGTTAGCCTTCAAATTTCAAACACTTTAACTTTCTATCTGGTCATGAATCTTGAAATTGTGTTATTAATTAGTAGCCTTTTAAACTGCAGATTCAGAGAATAGAAAGAAAACCGTATTGCACAGATTTCGTATTGGGGTTCAAACTATTGAATTTCTTCATGATTATGACCTTTTTATTTATTTCTTCGTACTTTATTAGTCATTTTGGTCTCACAATTCAGGACATTTGCATGACTGTATGTACCTTCATTTCGGCACCATATTTGAAAATTTCAAATACGACTCCTCTTTGAAATTTTTTTTAGGAATCAAGTTAATATGAAAGCTTCACTCACATACCTGTAGAATTGCCCATAATGCCAAAATGAAGGCACATGCAATCACGCAAATATATTAAAATGCGATACCAAAATGGCTAATAAAGTATGAAGAAGTAAATAAAAATTCCATAATAATGAAGAAATTCAATAGTCTAAACCCCAAAACGAAATCTGCACAGTACAGTTTTCTTTCTATTCTCTGAACTTGTAGTTTAAAAGGGTACTAATTAATAACGCAATTTCAAGATTCATGACCAGATGGAAACATTTTTCAGTAAGTGTTTGAAATTTGAAGGGTAACCGTTGTGTAGATCAGAAGAGCGGCAAACACATAGCCAAGATAGGCCATAAACCTAGTATTAGCATAGCAAACTAGATATGAATATTTTTTGCACACACTAATTTTTTTTATCAGAGAGCAAATAAAACTTCATGAAAGGAAATAAGACATTTAAAGACATAAAAAAAATTGATTTAAACATACCACCATTTTCTTGTCTCGTGCGACAAGTTCTGCAAAGCCATACTGGATGGCAAAAAAGCACAAAGCAAGAATAATTCTAGTAACACATCTCACAATGTTAATGGACCTCAAATGCTCTTGCTCTTCATACCACCAAATTTTCCAACTATCAGTTGCCAAAATACCAAGCTTTATTGGGCTGTATAGCCATTTTATCTAGTCCTCCCAATCCTCCACTATCTTGTTCCAAGAAAATCCAAAAGGATTAAAGATGAAAGGGATATACAACCTTGAAGCTACCAGGATGAAAACTGAGGACTTTCCCATGGCGGATTACAAAACCATGCCCTGTTGCTCTATACTTTGCCCCACCATGCAGGATTGTATGCCCAAAATAATGGGCCTTCGTCCTAAGTGAAAAAAGGAAAAATCCACCTAATAGTTGTATTTGCATGGTGATTATCTCAAATAATGCCTTCAAAAACCTACTCTCTATTCCAATCTCAATGACATTAGGCACCAAAACTAATTAACCCTATCTGTGGAAAAAATTAAGTACGTATTACATGCACCAAATTTTCTCCTCCAAGCTCACTTCCACTTCTAGACTTCACCAAAAATAGTTTTGGACTTCCTCCAAATCTTCTTTTGGTCTGTATTAAGAACCAAAAAAGGTTGTTGTACAGGTAAACATATATTACCATGATTGCCATCTGCAGAAGAAAGAAAAAAATCCTTATAGCTAAAATGACAAAAAGTTAAGAGAAACACAAAGAAAATTAGTAAACAAAATCCTCATTGCTCATTTTTTCATACTGAACAAGCACCGGAAAGTTTTGACTAAAATTCATGAAAATGAAATTTTCAATTTAGCTTGTGTTAAGTTGATGGCTTGCTTGTCAAAACAATTGACCTAGTCTTATTAATATCGGACTCTATTAGCCACCTAGTTCTTTCATTGTATGTTGTGCAGCCAAACACCTAATACATACCCAAGCCGACTTTTATGTCTAATATATATATATAGCTTTTCTATAAGCTATCTCAACAGACTTATTAATAATAGTTATTCAACTTTCTTTCAATTTAAACTTTTTTGGGTAATAGATTACCATGGAATTGAAATAGAACCCCACTGTAGAAAAGTAGCAGGACAACATTCGAAAAAAGTTGAAAGAACCGGCTAATCTATAGATGTCTATAGATGTCACAACTCCCGACTAAGCATCTACTCTCCATTGCCACAAGCCACCTTTGCTTCATAGAGGCAAATTTGCTTCAACCCAACATTGTTACCCTTAGCATCTTGGATGTGCTCATGATGAGTTATGTTTCAATTTCTTAATGTTGAGTTGAAACCTGCAGGTAAAAATTATGTGTCAAGTAAACTAAATTTTATGAATCCATACAACGTAAAAGTTCCATGATGATACCAGCATAAATGTCCTCACTTATGTCCTCTCTTAGATTGATGCCCCAGGAAGCCGTGCTTATGCCACCATGGGTAATGCGGAATATTCTGTCAAATAGCTTTAGATGACCATTGTGGAACTGAACCCTAAAACAATTTTGAGACGTAATAAAAACGTCTCAAAATTGTTTTAGGTATCATAACTCTATACCTTACAATCAGGTGCTTATGTAAGAATTGGTGTCCAAACAACATTGCATAAGCATGACAAGAATGAAATAAAACAAAAAAGCAAACTAAAAGATGGAAATAAGTTATAAAATTTGCTACCATACTGAAATCAAAGCATCCATGTTCAAACACCATGACAAACAACATTAATGATTTATAAACATCCTTATTTTTCCAATCCAATCTAGAAGTAAAATATGCCACCAATTAATTCATTATGGTCTCTTTATCTTAATTATGAGGTCTACCAAAATACTTGCTACTCATTCAAGAATATATTACATAAGGAAACACGGAAAAAAAGGAAAATATACGAGAGCACATACTTCATAAGTCTTGCAAGAACTCTTTAGACAATGGAAACAAAGTCCCTATCTTGAACTGACATGAACCAAGCCAAAGAAGATATGCTGCAGTGCCAATGTAACCACTGTTAGATATAATTCAATATTTAAAAGCACATTCTAAATGTGAAACAAGTTTTAGTTCTTAATAAACAAACCTTTCAATAAAGATATGTTCCCTAACACCTAAAATTGTATGTAGACGAACTCCATGATCCTTCTTAAATTCTTCCAAAAGGTTGTGCATTTTGAGAGCTTCTTCCAAATAATTGTCCAACTGGATATTGGCAAAGTAAACAATCACAATTGGCCCAAAAGATTCAGTTGAACTATGATGACTCCAAATTTTTAATGGACTACCTCATTCACATCAATGGCCTACAGCTTCCCCTCTGATGTAAAATATACCATGATTTTGACTCTCAAGCTTCCCTTCCCCTTATCATTACTGGTCCTGGCAACTTTATGCGATATATTTCCTTTAGAGAAAAATAAAAAGGCAATTAGTTTGTTTTACTAAGCAAACATGATTATTCCAAAGCTGAAATACCTAGTCAACATTGCCAACTGCCTTGACCAATACTGAATAGTAACTTTTCTTGCCATGTCTTCCCTCTCCATCTAAAACCTCGTCTATGTAAGCCACAAAGAGAGGGATTTCTGTACAAAAAGCACCAGGAATTAGATTTTTAATTGAAACAAATAAAACAAATTGTTTTTCAACTTTTCAAATGGACGACGTACTTGACAATCATATTGAGGATGTGACTTGAACGATGATCTCAAATTAGTCATATATGTGGTCTCTTGTCAAAATTATAGAAGTAATAAGCATATTGAAGATCATCGTGCAATTCACATCCTCAATATGATGGTCAAGTCTGTCGTCCATTTGAAAAGTTGAAAAAAAATTTGTTTTATTTGTTTCAATTAAGAATCTAATTCCTGGTGCTTTTTGTACAGAAATCCCTCTCTTCGTGTGGCTTACATAGACGAAGTTTTAGAGAGAGAGAGGAAAGACATGGCAAGAAAATTTACTATTCAATATTAGTCAAGGCAATTGGCAATGTTGACCAGGTATTTCACCTTTGGAATAATCATGTTTGCTTAGTAATACAAATTGCCTTTTTATTTTTCTCCAAAGGAAATATATCACATAAAGTTGCCAGGACCAATGATGATAGGGGAATGGAAGCCTCAGAATCAAAATCATGGTATAATTTACACCAGAGGAGAAGCTGTAGGCCATTGACATGAACCAACTAATCTATTAGAAATTTGGAATCGGCACAGTTCAACTGAATCTTTTGGGCCAATTGGGTTTGTTTACTTTGCCAATATCTTGTTGGACAATTATTTGGAAGAAGATCTTAAAATGCGCAACCTTTTGGAAGAATTTAAGAAGGATCATGAAGTTCGTCTACATACAATTTTAGGTGTCAGGGAGCATATATTTACTGAAAGGTTTGTTTATTAAGAACTACAACCTATTTTACATTTAGAACGTGCTTTTAAATATAACAATTTATTGTTGTTACATTGGCATTGCAACTAGGGGTGTCCAAACCTGACTCAGACTCGCCGGCCCGAAGAACTCGCCCGATTCCCACCCAATATCAGCCCGAACGCTCTCGTCAGACAGTGACAGATTTTCACGTCCAAGACCCGACGCCAACGGGTCGAGTGGCGGATTTTCTTCTCCAAAACCCAAGCCACCCGACCCGACCGATGATATATACAAATCCGGCCAATTCCAACAAGATCAAGCTAAGATTCGAGGAGATCCGGCAAGATAACAACCATATTTGGTGAGATCCGGCGAGATTCGAGGAGATCCAAGCTAATTTCAGTGATTTTCGGTGCAAATGGAGTGAGTTTTTGCAAATTTTGGCAAAGTTTTTGCAGATTCCGACAAAGTTTTTTAAGATTCTGGCGACGTTTGCAAGATCCGGCGACTCTCTCCACCGACCGAACCGACCCGAGCATCACCCGAACCCGAAACCAATTCAACCGATTGATGCCGGCAGTCGGTTTTGGGTCCCTCGGCCTTCCACCCGATGCCAGCAAGTCGGGTTCGAGATGGGTCCAAAACCGACCTAGTCCAACCCGTGGATAGCCCTAACTACAACATATCTTCTTTGGCTTGGTTCATGTCAATTCAAGATAGGAACTTTGTTTCCATTGTCCAAAGAGTTCTTCCAAGACTTTTGAAGTATGTGTTCTCTCATCTATTTTCCTTCTTTTCTGTGTTTCCTTATGTAATATATTCTTGAATGAGTGGCAAGTATTTGGTAGACCTCATAGTTAAGATAAAGAGACTATAATGAATTAATTGGTGGCATATTTTACTTTTAGATTGGATCGGAAAAATAAGGATTTTTATAAATCATTAATGTTGTTTGTCATGATGTATGAACATGGATGTTTTGATTTCAGTATGGTAGCAATTTTATAACTTATTTCCATCTTTTGCTTTTTTGTTTTATTTTATTTATGTCTTGCTTAGGCAATGTTGTTGTTTGGACACCAATTCTTACATAAGCACCTGATTGTAAGGCATAGAGCTATGATACAATAAAATATTTTTATTACATCTCAAAATTGTTTTGGGTTGTTTTATGGTTCGGTTCCACTATGGTCATCCAAATGTATTTGACAAAATATTCCACATTACCAATGGTGGCATAAGCAAGGCTTCCTAGGGCATCAATCTAAGAGAGGACATAAGCGAGGACATTTACGCTGGTATCATCATGGAACTTCTACGTTGTATGGATCCATAAAATTTAGTTTACTTGACACATAATTTTTACATGCAGGTTTCAACTCAACATTAAGAAATGGAAACATAACTCATCATGAGTACATCCAAGTTACTAAGGGTAACAATATTGGGCTGAAGCAAATTTGCCTCTATGAAGCAAAGGTGGCTTGTGGCAATGGAGAGTAGATGCTTAGTTGGGAGTCGGGACATCTACAAATTAGCTGGTTCTTTCAACTTTTTTTGAATGTTGTCCTGCTACTTTTCTACAGTGGGTTTCTATTTCAATTCCAAGGTAACCTATTACCCAAAAAAAGTTTAAATTGAAAGAAAGTTGAATAACTATTATTAATAAGTCTGTTGAGATAGCTTACAGAAAAGCTATATATATATTAGACATAAAAGTCAGCTTGGGAATGTATTAGGTGTATGGCTGCACAACATATAATGAAAGAACTAGGAGGCTAATAGAGTCCGATATTGATAAGACTAGGTCAATTGTTTTGACAAGCAAGCCACCAACTTAACACAAGCTAAATTGAAGTTTTCATTTTCATGAATTTTAGTCAAAACTTTCCGGTGCTTGTTCAATATGAAAAAATGAGCAATGAGGATTTTGTTTACTAATTTTCTTTGTGTTTCTCTCAACTTTTTGTCTTTTTAGCTAAAAGGATTTTTTCTTTCTTCTGCACATGGCAATCATGGTAATATATGTTTACCTGTACAGCAACCTTTTTTTTGTTCTTAATAAAAGCCAAAAGAAGATTTGGAGGAAGTCCAAAACTGTTTTCAGTGAAGCCTAGAAGTGGAAGTGAGTTAGGAGGAGAATAATTAGTGCATGTAATAGGTACTTAATTTTTTCTACAGGTAGGGTTATTAGTTTTGGTGCCTAATCTCATTGAGATTGGAATAGAGAGTGGGTTTCTAAAGGCATTATTAGATGGATTTTTCCTTTTTTTCACTTAGGGCGAAGGCCCATTATTTTGGGCATACAATCCTGCATGGTGGGGCAAAGTATTGAGCAACAGGGCATGGTTTTGTAATCCGCCATGAAAGGTTTGCTAAGAATTACTGAATGTATTCAAGGAGTCATTATGTGAAAGCGATGGAGATCATCATAATACTGATTTACTTTAAACTTGCTACTCAAGATTTCAACACAGTTGTATCATCCTCAATTTTCATCCTGGTAGCTTCATGGTTGTACATCCCTTTCATTTTTAATCCTTTGGGAGTTTCTTGGAACAAGATAGGGGAGGATTGGGAGGACTGCATAAAATGGCTATACAGCCCAATAAAGCTTGGTATTTCGGCAACTGACAGTTGGAAAATTTGGTGTTGTGAAGAGCAAGAGTATTTGAGGTCCATTAACATGGTAAGACGTGTTACTAGAATTATTCTTGCTTTGCGCTTCCTTGCCATCCAATATGGCTTTGCAGAACTTGTTGCATGAGACAAGAAAATTGATACACATCTTCATTCTCATGTCAATTTCAGTACCAAAATACACTTGATGCGGGAGATGCAAGAAAAATTATTATTTAATATTATTTATGTTTGCAAGTCAATTGTATTTTTATGTTTTCGGTCGTAGTTTATTGGGCTATTAGTATTTTAATTTAGGAAGCAAGGTTATTTTTGTAATAAAGCAATTAGGGTTTCCTAGCCAATTAGAACTAGGGTTTAGCAATGCTTTATAAGCAACCTATTGTACTCCTTGAGGAGATAGTTGATATTTTGATAAATGAAAAAAAATGACCGTTTGGTCTTTTTTTGGTCTGGTGTTGACTCCAGATCTACCCTAAGTGCTAACTCCTAGTGATCAACACCCACCAACGCGGAACCCAACAACCACCAGCCACCAGACTAGAAACAAAGGAGTTAGAAGCCCACCAAAGCCGCCAATGTCAATACTGGATTCACGCCGCTGAGAACCACCTACGCCAACTCGCCATCAACACCGCTCTCACCATGCCGCTTCATGCTTCGCCGGTTCCATCACCGCAATCTGATGTGCAAGCTCTACTCTGCACCATCGAGCACCGCTGACCGTGAACGCCGATGAACCCATACCGCCTCTCCGCCGTTGACTGAACGCCGCTTCATGATTGCTCCGCCGCTTCTTTTCCCTTTTAGTTTCGTTGCTTCTAGTTTCTTCAGCTTCGGTGCTTTTAATGTTTGGAATTTGCAGAATTTAGTTTTAAACTGTAGTTATTTCTTTATTGTATTTCACTAAATAAATAAAGTATTGTTGCTGCCAGCCCATTGCACGTATGGGCCCTTAAGTTGTTTTTTTTTCACAGATCCATTTTGTCCAATTAGACCCACTCAATTGAGGAACCAAGCCCGTGACTATCAAGTGCAGTAAGTTGGCCACTGACAAGGTGAGCTATGGTAATATCTGAAGCACCTTATTTTGATGGTGGTAATACTTATCCACGAGATTTTGTCAATTGGATGAATGGGATGGAGCAATTCTTTGAGCAAGCAAATTTTGCAGATAACAAAAAGGTTAGGTATGCCAAGTTGAAGTTAAGAGGTAAAGCACAAAGGTTTTGGGAGAAGCTTGAATATTTCTGCTATATGAATTATGAACCTGCCATTAGTGTGTGGGAAGATATGAAAGAAAAGCTTTGTGATGAGTATTTGTCACCATACTATCGAGCTAAGTATCTACCCCAATCTCAGTGTTGTACTTTTCAAGTTGAAGCAAATACAATGAATCCTCAACCTCATCCCATTTCATGTCCTCAACGCACTTTTGAACAATCTACCAAGGAATTAAAGGAATTATCTGTAGAGCTCATGAAAAATGTTCAAGACAGGATTGCTCAAATGAAGCAAAAGAAGACTCAAACCGATTCAATTGGGAAACTAAGGATACTAGATCACAATGAACTTACTGCTACCCCAATAAAAGACAACATTGATGATGATATCTTGGTCGTGGAGAATCCTCCAGCAAAAGCAAAGCCTAATGTTGACACAAATGTACGTGCCTCGACAAGTATTGCTTTAACATGCGTGCAAGGAAATGAATCTATTGAAGAGCAGCAAGGTGAAGAGATGGTGCCTAAAGAGAGTATGGCGTTAGGTGCACATGATGTGATAGTTGAAGTTGTTGAACGTGCTTCTGATCAACCCTCCACGGTCCTTGAAGATCTACATCTTGGTGAGGTCGAAGAGTTTAAAACCACAGTGCTTCCTATGGTTCATAAGGTTCAAGAAGAGATTATACTAAATCCACACATTGATTTTGTTATTCCAAATGAGTTTGATGGGGTGGAATTCAATATTTTTCTTTTCCTTGTGCTCCCTAAGGTGATTTCAGACTTGAAGCAAGTGTTATTTGTTAGTATCCTAATCCTTCAATGCTTTAAAACTCGAGGTTGAGTTTTCTCCAACCAGAGGAGAATGATGCGGGAGATGCAAGAAAATTATTGTTTAATATTATTTATGTTTGCAAGTCAATTATATTTTTATGTTTTAGGTCGTAGTTTATTGGGCTATTAGTATTTTAATTTAGGAAGCAAAGTTATTTTTGTAATAAGGCAATCAGGGTTTCCTAACCAATTAGAACTAGGGTTTAGCAATCCTTTATAAACAACCTATTGTACTTCTTGAGAAGATAGTTGATATTTTGATGAATGAAAAAAAATGGTCGTTTGGTCTTTCTTTGGTTTGGTACTGACTCCAGGTCTACCCTAAGTGTTGACTCCTAGTGGTTTCCCCGCTTGGTGCTGACTCCAAGCAAGGCCTAGGTGTTGACTCCTAGGTCATATCTTTTATTTTTCCGTTATTTCAATTTTGTTTTGGTTGTCCTGCGTCAACACTGTCTCCTCATTACATGTGAAGCTAATCTATCAAAACTTCAAAAAGTAATTTGCTTTTATCTTAACTGATATAATTACATTAAGTTCTAAAATCATTTGAAATTTCGTTGAACATGGCAAGGAAAACATAATCTACCAAATAGTTCAAACTATAAAAGTAGATTTATTAACAAGAGCATGATACAAGATTTTTCATTAGTAGTTGGTAACATCTTACTACTCATATTTATGAAGGAAATAGTATACTATTAAGTGTTTTCAGTCTAACAATTGAACCTACCCTAATTATACAAAGACATGGCATGTCTATGAGCAGTAAGTGTTATTTCCAGAAATGTATTTTCCGAAATATTTCTTTCAATTCCATCAATCAAAAAGTTGATAAACCTGATACATTACAATCGAAAACATAAACTCTACCAATAATACAAAATAGGATAAAAATTATTGAGCTTTTAGAACATTCCATGCTTTTTCATAAAAACTAAAGAAAAGCAACACTTTTGCTGAAGTTACAATGTTGCTACATGGAATATGAATATTCAATTTATATGGTTCAAGCAATAAAGAAATGATTTTCCATGTCTTTTGTACTTCTCCCTTGTACTTGGGTTGTTTTTCCTATTAAACTTTCTAATAAGTCGTTCACTTATCCATAAAAAGAAGAAAAAAAATAATAGAAAGAAAATAAAATAAAAGACTCAGCTAGGAAAATCCACCACAAAAAACGAAATTGTTATATAATAAGTACAAAACATAGTATTGAACCTAAACAAAGTCTAGAGGACCTCAAGATGAAAAACAAAAACAAAAAAGACTTGATAATTAATTGTGCCAAATAAAGAACCATTGTTGCATATATTAAATTCCTATTTATACAACCTATCATCAAAGAAGGGGGAAAAGGTTGGGGTGGGAATAAATGACAGCAACTTATTTTGATTAACTTTCTCAGTTGCTAAGATTCCTTAAGCATAAAACTTGAAGAACTAGTAACAAAATATAAAAGAATATCAGATTTTTTTCAATCTAAAAAATTAGATCATTTGAAATTTAAAAACATATGCTTTTCATGATAAGGAACCAGTCACTGTAAATACCTTTTCTCCTTTTCTGTCACCTTCATGCAGGACATGTTTGTCAAATTCAAGCACAGCAAATCTTGTACATTCATCCCTACATATGAGCCTCCAAAGTTCAGAGTCCTTTTGTTAGCTTTCTGCAATAGTGGATCCATATTGAGTAGCAATATTCAGAGCAGCTTCAATCTGCAAAGGTAGACAAACAGTCAAGACAACAAAGTAAAATATTTGAGTCTTACCTCGTGCTTATCAGATCTTCCTCACAGAAGACACATATAATTTCATTCCATAAACAGGAAAATATTTCATTTTCACTTTTATGGTTTGCCGTAATCTACAAATGCTTTAAAATTAGTGATGTTGTACAAATGTACTTTTTATAAGGTGATCTTAATCATTAAAGTATTGAGATTACAAGGAATACCTTTGCAAAACTCTTTAATAAAGAGAATCCCTCTGATCTTGAATTATTTGAAGGCACCCAATATGTGTTGATTGCACCAGGTAAGGACTAGAGCAAGTAGAAATTAACAAAGCCACAGTTTTGACCTCATGCAATTTCATTATTACACTATTACATAATGATTCCAATAAATCAACTTGAGCCTAAGTTCCCTCATGAAAAGAACTCACTCATCTGATTGTAAAAGTAACGTGATTTGACGACTTAGGTATTGTATGTGTAAAAATATAAAGAATGATGGCCTTATACTCAATATCTTTTAGTTCAGCAAACAGCTCTTCGCAGAAGCATTTGTTTACGAAATGAAGTTGACTAGGAGAGAGCTGAATGAGGCTTATATAATTAACCTAATGGTATGCAGGATCTATTTTACACAAAGGAAAACATCATTTGGTGTTAATAAATTGTAAAGATTCTCTTACAACTTTTAGACAATATAGTAGGTACAATCCAGTAGCCCAGGGGCATTCTGATTACCTTAGTTTCAATTATCACAAGCCCAATTTTAGTGGCTAACCTAAGTACGACTGGAAGATGCCCAATTAATAAATTTAGCTCAGGTCACAGTATTTTGCACAAGTATGATAGCTCAACAAAGGTACAAAGATGATGGTTTATGATGACCTAACATAATGAAAGATAGATAGAAAGAAAAATTAAATAAATGAATTTCACCTCTGCAAGGTGATCAAGATCATCGGTGGCCAGCTTGATATGACATTTCTATTCTTTGGTTCAGCTGCATTGACAACAAAATCTTTTTAAAATTTTTACAAATTAAGTTGGAAAGCATGAAAAGAAGTAACAGAAAATTAATGCAATTACCAAAAACTCTATGCCAGTCATAGTCAGTGCTCATTAGTATGTCTTTAGTTGCCTTCACCAAAGGTTTTATCTGGGGAAAATAGGGGAGAAAAGCTTAAAAAACAGAAGACAACTATACTCAAATGTAATTATAAACAAAAGAGATGCAAGGAGGGGAGTCAAAATCTCAAGCAAATCAGTTACGCTGAATGCAAATTTGGAACTTAAAACAATTTTGATCCCCTAAATTTAACCACTTTACCCTAGCAAATGACCAAAAGACTTACAGTGATTACATTTGGTGGGCACCCATGGATACCCGCCATCTACCAAACCCACAAAATCAACCAAAAACCCTAACCACGATCAACCACCAAACGCACAGCCACAAACTCCATACCACCGATCAGATATCCATACCCACAAACCCAAAAAAACAAAAACAAAACCCAAATCGGAACTGCTACCCACCACCAGAAAAAAATACTCACCATCACCATCCACCACAAACAACAAATCCCAGAAAAAAGCCCTCCACCGCTCACCACCACCACTCACCAAACCCACACCAACCAACCCACCACCACTCACCAAACCCAGAAAAAACCCACACTCAAACCGGCAAGCAACCCACAGATTCAACACCGAAATTCAGACCGATTCAACACCAAACTCAGACCGATTCAACACCGAAACTCAAACCGAGTCAACACCGAACTCAACCGACTCAACACCAAAACTCACCAATTCAACACCGAAACTCAGACTGATTCAACACCGAAACTCAAACAAACACCAACAACATTACAAGAAATTAGAAATAAAAGGCACACAATCAATTACATTTTATTACATTCTCAAACCAATATCAATAAAAGAATAACTATATTTTATTACATTCTTCTTGGTTTGTACTCTAAATCCATGTAAAAGTTTTTGTAAATGAACATGAAAACTAGTAAGTGTCAAAACTAAAGAATACATTCAGTGTTTCATTGATACTGAAAAATTAGCCTATTGACAGCAAGATACATGGCTTCAATGCTTCATGGAATGCTTCAAAACATTTTTCTGGCAAGATACATTGAACTTCATTGCAGCAGAGGCTAATTTTTTATCCAGTTAATAAGAAAACAAGAGACATAGTTATTAGTTATTGCTCCATATAACCTTTTTCGACAATAAATGGAAAATAAAAAAGTGCATAAACAAACTCTTGTTCATAAGCTCAATTGTGCCCAAATCCAACTGCAACTGCTTTATTGTCTAAATTAGTACCATATTTGTATGACATAGAAATGCCCAAGTAGAATTAAAGTTAATAAATGAATACCATATCTATATAACATAGAAATGCCCCAGAAGAATTAAAGTTCAACTAGAAATATTTGACAAACAAGAATCATTATTCTAAGCTCACAAACACTGTACCTCATTACCTGAGCCACAGTTTATATCTTTAAAATGAACTACAAGAAACAAAATTTATTATCCACCAGCAAAATACCCATCTTCATAGTCAATCCAAATTTAGAAAAGGAACAGATACCTAAAAAATATTAGGAAAAAAGAAGAAGAGAAATTTCATAATGATATTTGGCATACATCATGAGTTCATGACCAGGGGCGGAGCCACGTAGTGGCTTGGGGGGGCCGTAGCCCCTACAAAAAAAAAAAAAAAAAAAAAAATTCCATTAGACTATGAAGAAAAAATAAATGGGCACCCCCAACATTGGACAGCCGGCCCCCCCTACCCACATATCAACTATTCTCCCAGCCCAGCCCCAGCTTTAACACCCTCAGAAAGAAAAAAAAAAATTCATTTGTTCTACTTTCAAGCGAAAAAAAAAAAGCCCAAATAAAAATTTTGAACTAAAATCTAAAAAAAAAAAAAAAAAAAAAAAAAAATGTAACGGGACAAGCCCACCAATCTTAAACAACATATTAGGAACCCAATAAAAAAAAAAACAAGGTAAAGCGTAGCAAACCTACGGAATCTCAAAAAAAAATTAATAATAATGATAAAATAAAAAATAAGATACAACCTAACCTAAAGAAACCAGAGCATGAGCAACAGATTCATCAAGTAAAGCAAAACCATTTATCAAAAAAAAAAAGCAAAACCAGAACAGCTCAACGACAACAACCAACGGCAACGGAAACCTCAGGTCCTCTGCAAAAGCGACTCAGCAACGCTGCAACAGCCACACCCAGAGCAGTCGACGGCGAGATCAGAGATTCCCTTGCCCAGATCGGAGATTGGCGACACCGCGACGGCGAGATCGGGATAAGAACCTCAGGCAACATCAAGGTATTTCAGTTATGTCTCTTTTTCTTTATCTCATCTCTGCTCTGAGCCTCACTGAGAGCGGCGTTCTCTCTCTCTTTTTCTTTTATCTCATCTCTGCTCTGCCTTGTCCTTGTGACTATTTTTTTGTCTTTTGAAATCTCTCTTTTTCTTTGCTCTGACTTAGACTTAGGCTTTCCTCTAGTTCTCCTTTGGCTAAATAGGCTTTTTGTGTAAGTGTATATATATATAAATATATATATATATATATATATGTAAATATGTAATTGTGTATTTCTGTACTTAAAAGCAACACCCAGAACAACACATTATTAAAAGACAAAAATAAAAAAAAAAAAAAAAAAAATGGACTATGTTAGACAGTGGGTTCAATCAGGTGGATGATGCAGTGTACTTGTATCTTTTACATTGTGCAAAACCAACTAAACAGTAAGGTGTGTGCTAGATTATTAGTGGTTAGTAAAGAAAAATAATTAAACAATTAAATAAAAATAATTAATAATTTTATTAATATTTCAAATGAATTTATAATTTATTGTTTATTATTTTGCTAGTTATTATTGACAAATATTTGATAAAGAAACCTTGTACCTAAGATTTATTTTTTGTGAAAGATTCATCTTCATTTTCTAAGCGGATTTGTATTAACTTTAACTTAGAAAATCTTCGTTCAAATATGAATTTGCATATTTTTTTGTTGTTGTTGGTGTCAATATATGAATTTCTTTTTTTATTAAACTGTGTAAGGAATATCCTGAAAAAATTTCCTGAAGTCGCCACTGGTTTTAGGTACTCTAAATAAAACAAAAAGATGTTGGCCCACTTCATTTAAATTCTCTAAGTCCAAATAACAACAAAATTACAATTTCTCTCCCTCTTTAAAAACCCACCCTGACCCACGGAATCCCTTATCCCTTTTTACTTCTCATTCTTTTTTTTGGCTTCTTTGATACACTTTCAGCACTGGTACTGCTGCCTACCAACCCCCAAAACTCCAGACTCTATCCTCGTAGTCCAAAAAAAAAAAAATTTCTGACCAATTTTTTCTTTCTTCATCAGCTGGTTTAGCTTTAGTTTTGGAACTTTGTTGTTTTGTCTTCTTTGATACACTTTCAGCACTGGTACCGCTGCCTACCAGCCCCCAAATATGTGAATTTCCTATCAACAAACAAGATGAAATCCGACGAGCTTATCTCAAAAAAAGTTCATATCAACCTAAAAATATAGACTATCCATACAGTAATGATACTCATCGTCATCGATTTCAACCTTCGAATTGGCCCTCCCATGTACAAATTCCTGGCTACGCCCCTGTTCATGACTAAGCAACCTAATTTTTGGACTGATGTCAAAGACAACACCACACAACAACTACAGGCAGATACTTAATCAAAACACATTCGGCTATACCCAAAAGCCCCAAATTTTCAAACCCAAAGCAGATCATCAAGCTTTATACTCAAAAGGAAACCTAGTCACTAAACAAAACTCTAAGGGATTCAGTCACTTCTAAAAGGCAAATAAAAAGAGAAACAAAAATAAAAATAAAAGAGAAAAGACAATTAAGAGAAAGAGAGGAGGACTCGGCGGCCACCAGTAGTGGTGGCACCGACGATAGCACCTCCAGCGGCCGAAGGAGAGAGATAGGAACGTACCGGAACTCCGTCGATAGTGGAGGTGTGGGACGCAGTGGCTACTAGCTGTAGCCATGGAGATTGAGCAATGGTGTGAGAGAGTTTTTGAATTTTGGATAGAGAAAGATATGAAGAAAGAGAGAGTTTTTTGTTTTTCTCATGGTCTGGGATTTTCTACTTTTCATTTTCGAGCTGAATAGTATGTACTGTAGACTCTATACGTATACAGGAGCATAGGACGTTAACCTTTTTTTTTTTTTTGGCTGTCATTAACAACTTAACATTGAACTTTTTTTTTGGACAAACAACTTGACACTGAACTTGCACAATAAGAAAATTGACATACTGTAATATACTGTAAAAATTATAACTTATGGGATTTGACACTAGATGTAACGTCAAAAAAATTATTATAATAATAATAATATGAAAGAGAAAGTTTTAATTACTTTAAGTACCATATTTTTTTAGTTTCTCAAAAAAAAAAAAAAAAAATTAAAGAACAACTTTAAACACCATTGAACATAAATATTGAAATCCTATGGAAAAAAATATATTGTAATAAGCTAGTCACTTAATGCAATTACACAATTCTCTCAATTTTCAATTCCTTTTTTGGTTGTTATTTTGTTAACATGTTTATAAGGAAACAATGAGGTGACATTTTTTTTATAGACACATGACAGCTAATTTTTTAATAAAAAATTTAAATGACACTGCATTGAAAATTTTAGACCCATTCTCCAAGGACCATATCACATACAATGTGTAAATGTACAATTCTTGTAATGTGAATTAACTGGGCTAGCTAGCTAATCCATACTAGAATATATATGACAATCTTAGACTTATTATACTAGGACTATTTACTATATGATATCACTCACTTTTCTCTCTTCTCCGTAAATATGTTTAGGTGGACATTACACATGCACACATAGAGAGAGGTGCTGGAGACTGGAGAGAAGGATAGATTTTTGGCTTCCGATAGGTTTTCTCTGAGTTTTTTTTTTTTTTTTTTTTTTTTTTTTTTATGAGCGGTTTTCTCTGAGTTGAGTTGGAGATTACTTGGATTATTAAATGAGGTGGCAAGTTTTGATTAGGCCATCAAATTCACACTACAACAATATTGTACTTTTTACCCAACCCATACTATTTCACTCTCATAAGGGTTTTGCAAAATTAAGAAACAAGAAGAACCAAATTGACACTGACCTCTTTGTATACAAAAACCAAATTAGCAAAAAATTACTTTCACTCATCAGGAACCACCTTAACCAAATCTATGCACAATAAGCTTAGGAAATTAACATTATAAAACATCAGTAGAAATTACTTATGAAACCAGAAATAATTTTTGATATTTACAAAACATGGTAATAAAAGTAATTTGTTGTAATGAAATGGTGCCTCAATAAAGTAAAAGTGAATTCAAAGTAACCAAAACGTAAGGGGAAAACAGAGAATCACCATTATATTGGAGAATTGCTCTATCACATATCTATATCAAAAGAAACCTTTACCTTTAATTTGAACAAACTAAAACTTAATCAAGAACCATAACACACAAGCAAACCCCTTTGCATTGAATAACCAAGAATCAAACAAATCAAACACTGCATTCATTTTCTTTTTCCAGTTTTGAAGAAAGTGATATCAACGTTTTCAGACTCGAACCATTCATTGAACCGTAAAAGTGAGAGATTTAAAGTTTTTGTGGTCGAACTAAAGTTGAACCGGGGTCAAACTGTGATAACGTCATAATTAATTTAATAATTAATTAAAGCCTAAATATAGATATTAAATTTATAAAACTAGCAAAATTGACTAATATATCTATATATATATATATATATATGAGGGAAATTTAATGATTTTCAAGCATATATTTAATAATTAAATAAGAAAGTTATAAAATAAAATAATAACCATGAAAACATTAAAATTTTTTATTAATTTTTGAAGTAAAGTTGAATATCTTTGAAGGATTTTAATTATAATTTTTCTTTTATTCCTTGTAAGAGATGGATAGTTTAATTAAATAGAATAAAATTGTGTTAGGTTGTTTTTATTTTTATTTTTTTTAAATTGCTAAGGGGTTGGACTGCACGATTCTTGCCACCGGTTTGTGCGGTCCAACCTCGGTTTTAAGGGTTCACAGAATTACCACATATGCCCGGTTTTCTATGCTTAAAAAACCAAATTTCAATCCGATTTCCGTTTTTTATGGTCCGACCATCCGGTCTAGTCCAGGTCAGAAAACCTTGAGTGATATTACATTTCTTTGGCTTAGGCTTCAAGGCCACTGCCCACTAGCTTAGGTTTCAGTAATTTTTGGTTGTAGGTGCTTATGGTAATCAGGACTTTAAACAGTGTGCCTTTTTTTTTTTTCTTTTTCTATTTTCCTTCTTTATACTTGACTTTTTGAAATATTCTTTTTTTTCAAATTCTATATAGACGTATGAACTTGTTACTTCCCAATTGTTGGTCAACGAATTTTTGTACAGGCCTTATGATGTTTCTTATAATTTATTTCATTGAAATTTTTTTTCCCCTGGAAACTTTGTATAGCTTGTTTTTGCTATTGATATTTGTATATTTCAACAATTTTTTTCACCTTTGTAATTGTCACCACCCATTTTAACCGTCTTAAAATTTTCAAAATTCTCCCAAAAGACCAAGACACCTTTTTAAAACCAATCTCAAAATTAACTCTAGACTATATTTTGTGTCGATTGAATGAAGGAAATGTATTTTGAATTAAAACTACAGTCAACCAAGGTCAATACCCATTCATTTTTGTAAAGAACACTTAAAAATGGTAAAATTGATCAATTTAAGGCTAAATCCTACAGTTGACCTAGCTTTAACTAAAATTCTAGTCGTTCGATCGAAGCAAATTTGGCGTCATTGCAAAGAGTACGAAAAAAACTTTTAATCAACAACTAATAAACTAAAATTGGACCAATGACGAGCAAAATATCATAGAAACGGTACAAAAATGGAAAAAAAAAAAAAAATACTTGGCTTATTTTGCCTCTTGAATTTTTGAAGAAAATGATGTTTGAGGTTTTTCTCCACATTGCAAAATATGGACCCAAAAAGCTAGAACTTTCTCGAAGTAGAGCTACTTTTCTACGACTTCGTTGAATCAGAGAACCAAGAGTTACTCTCTTTTTCAATTCTTTGACCGATTTGGCTCTGGCCTTTCTAGGGTAGTGAGATCTAAAATATGGTCAAACAAAAACAAACCCTAATTCACTAATTCAAGTGGGCAATGTTTGAATTTTTTTTTTCAGTGCATTTCACCACTGTCCCACTAGAAACTCTAAAAGATATATCCAGATGATAAGAAGATAAATGCCTGAAAATATGTTTTCCAAACAAAACCAATGGCTGAAACCAACTTATATCATCCTTTGATACATGTTTCATAAGTTAATAAGCGCAATTTTCAAAATATATGAAAGATAATCAAAGAAAACCAAAAGTGATCCTCACATAAGTAACCCGATTTTATAATTTACTCTCTTGTTATCTTTTCGTTCCATGAGTTTGAGTGACGAATTTTCTGTAATTTTGCATTTTATTTTGGTGTTGTCGTGGTTTCTGTGATGCTAGGTTGAAGGTGCTATATAACAGGGGTTTGGGGCAGCACAGTCTGCATTTTGTTGTCCACGGCCGAGGGCATTTTTCTCCATATATATAATTATAAACACATATACAATACCAAAAAATATAAAAAATCTACTGCGTTTTATTGACTCTCTGGGTTCAAAAGCATGCACTATAAGTAGTCCTCTTGGGTAAAAAAAAGTTAAAAGAGAAAAAATGGAACGCGCCGGGGTACACTCTAAATATGCATTACAAAAGAGAAAGACATCCAACAAGTGCTGGCAATACAGATTCAAATAATTAATCGAACTAACTACACATCATTCTCTCATTCTTCCATGTTGAATACAACAATCCCATAAGCATTTCCACTCTCTTTTCTTCTTAGTTCCAGGATTTCACATCGACTCGCTTGCAATGCAATTATCATGGAAACATGTCTAGTAGTATTTGCAAATGTTCCATTATTGCAAAATAATGCCTTCTTTGATGTAACTGTATAACCTGCTTCAATCTACACGCTGTAAAGCCATAATCAAAGTCCTAAAGCAGTCTCTGAAGAAGCATAAGCTCAAAGATTCAAACCACCCTCTTTGGGTCACGAGCTGCATTAAGATGGTCCTACATAACAGACAAAATACAAAGCTTAATGGAGGAGGCAAAATCTAAAGATGATCCATTAGATAACACCAGGATGGAAGAACCAAAAGACATTATCTCATTTTAACTCCATATCACCTTTGGTAGTATTTCATAAATCCAATGTGCTAAAGAGATTACTACGTAACTAGGGATGATAAGAATAGCCAATTGAAGACCCCATATAATGAATTGATTTTCATTTTCCAATAAAATAGGTAGAATCAATGAAAGTACCTATCCATATATATGCACAAATGAACAAATGAAAAGATGTAATTCAATTAGCCCAAGTCACTAATACAAGAACTTATGATCTCTGTGAATAAACATACAAAATACAGTTTTTTCTATATGGGCCAATTAATCTTTTATAGAGACTCCCCCACTTTAAAGCCCCGATGATGCCATATTCAATCTTATGTCATACATCCAATGAGGACCAATTGTCACAGCAAATGCAACACAAGTTCCACCATAAATTCTCCTCTCCCCTCTTATTCAATATGACTCACCAATCTAGTTATGTATAATGAAAAAGGAGTTTCCACCGCATGTCATAGCATTAAATTAGATTTTTTTTATAATTTTTATAAGATCACTTCCACTACTTTATTTGAAAATATTTTATTAAAAATCATTAAGACTTTACAATACCACTTACATCAATGTAAATAAACCAGCAATCTTTCAATAACTTATTGTAAAATATTATTTTTCTTTTTATGTAAGTTTTTTTTTTTTTAATTATTAAATTAAATACTTTCAGTTATTTAACTTGGTGATGAATG
This sequence comes from Quercus robur, assembly GCF_932294415.1. Classification (NCBI taxonomy): domain Eukaryota; kingdom Viridiplantae; phylum Streptophyta; class Magnoliopsida; order Fagales; family Fagaceae; genus Quercus; species Quercus robur. Next base: position 19,470,203 of record NC_065538.1, read on the forward strand.
AGAATTCTGCTCATTTATACAATGAAATATGGTAATCATAATGGGTAATGAGTTGAATAGGATCCACCCAGGAAGGCCTTGTTATTGACCAGAAAAAAAGAGGGGGGGGGGGGGTGTGGGGGGTTTAAGTGCCATCAAAAACCATTTCAGAAATCTTAAGATCTTTTCAACAAAAGCCATACTCCAAGTGAGACTACAGTTAACAACTTAAGAACAAGAAATCTGAACATAAATCCATAAATTTATAACAAATATATATCATGAAGAAAAAAAATAACAGTCAAACCTCAAGTATCTGAACTTAAGCTTACCGAGATAAAGTCAAATGCTCTGGTTTCCTCTTTCTTTGAACTGTTCATCATTGTACTGGTAGCTTGTTGAGTTGGAAAGTTTGATTGGAATATGTCAGGAAGGGCGGGCACATATGCTCCATTAGTTCCCCCAACATGACTGACACCAGCATTTTGGGTGTTCATGTTCCCAAGGTGTTGGAGGTTAGACATTGTTGCAAGGAATTGCTGCTGAGCAAGGAGACTCCCCATGGCAGCATAATTTAAAGGTTGAGAAGAAAAGGTAGGATTCATCATCAAGCCAGGAGATATATTGTATGGCATGGCACCAGGGGGAAACATGACATTTGCATTCGTCATAGCCGTTTGAGAATTGAACATGCCACTCAATGCATCATTAGGTACCTGATGGCTGGGATGACCATTTGAATCTGAGAACAGACTTTGAGGAAAACCTACTGGAGAGGTTCCTTTCTGCTTCATGTTAGAGGTATTTTCATTAATGGACAAACCATCCATCAAATCGTTAAGATCTTTTTTATGAGTTTCTTGCTCCTGAGGAAGTTCATGATTGGACCCAAAAATATCAAATAGTTCAGGTCCATTTTTCTTCTCTGCCATATGATTTTCATTAGCACTCTGTTTATCATCAACAATCATCCCAGAAAAGAGATCATCTGCATGTTCTACGCTATCACTAGCATGAAATGACACATCTGCAAAGGGGTCATCATCATTTTTCGATTCAGAAGCACTTACACCAGTGCCTGGACCATCTCCAAATAAATCATCAATCAAAGGAGGTGGAGTTGACAGATTTGTGATATTTTGATCACTTTGACTATTTGTAAAATTTTCCTGGTAAGCATCTGGATCACCGGTGTCTATTAAGTCAGGCATTGGAACAACGGTAGTAGTATCAGCCTTCTTGGTTTTTTCTGTATAAATTGCTGCACTGCCTGCCTGTTCTCCACCCAGAAGGTTTAAAACCTGTCCATAAAGAGCCAATTGTTTATTTCAACTACAGATCTTCCCAAGTAATCAAAGAAGAAAGTTTCAGTCCAAGCTATATATTGGCAGTTACTGTTTCTATACCAAAATATCTTCAGATAAAGAGAGATTTGGTTATTTATGTATGGACATAATTTTTAAGGACAAAAGTGAGTATGAAAGGGAGATGAAGCATGAAGCAATATCCTGCCAGAACCATTCCATTCCATATATTTATCTCCAGATGGGAGAATTTGGTCAACAATCCCTAAATGGAGTAGACTCTATTTACCAATAAAAAGTGGGGATGCTCTCTTACAAGGAAGATACCATCTATAGTTATTTAGCCATCTCAATTATATCGGTACAGATCAAATTTTAATTTGAATTTCAAGTAGAGTGAAGCAAAATTTAGCATTCATAATTGAGTTTATCAAAGGCACCTCCTCATAACCATCAGCAGAAGAAAATCAATTTATTCTGGTTTTATTTAACACACAAGAAAAATCTAATAATTCTTGAGCAGCAGCCTTTCATAACAGAGCAAAATGTTTCTGCCTCCTTGAAGTGAGTCACTTGTCCTCATGGATGGTCAACAATCATACCTCATTTTTGATTGGTTTAATTCAAGGGGAAAGATAAAAATACACTTCACAGTACAAAGAAATTAGTCCACCAAATCTTGGAAAGTCAATTACTAACAGCAGGTGAAAGGATCACTTAGAATAATGCATATGATAAAAATTGCCTTGCAAGCAAATTAAGCAAAAAAACATCAAGATAAAATACATTCGCCCAGGAAAAGTTAATAAAGAATAAATAAATGACAAAATTTTACCTTGTTGGCCTTTTCCTTCAAAGAAGCTTGAGGAGACTCAGAACATCTCACCACCACATCTTTATTTTCACTGAAGTAAGATTCCACAGTTGAAAAATGTTCATCATCCTTTTTTCTCAGTAATGACTCAAGGACACAGATGGCTTTCATTCGAACCTGAAGGACACCGATTTCATAAAACCATAAGATATTATGTCAATTAGTATAGAATAAGCATCCCAATTATTATTATTATTTTTTTATAAATAAAAAAATAAAAAATAAAAAAAATAAAAAAAAGCGATAGCCTACAGCAACCATGTCACATCTAAAGAAACCGAAATATATTATAGGAGAATAGGCATTGTATGGTAGATTAAAAAATCTTGACTTACATGAATAAACAAAGAAGATCAACATACCTGCCACTGAGGTGATTGAAGCTTTGACTCAAGGGCATAACATAAAGCCAATGCATCCAACTTTGCAGCCTCCACAAGGAAAACCTGAATAGCATCTCGAGTGGGTTGTAGACGTACACCACCTGATGTTACAATGGTCTCCAACAATCTCTCTTCACGTGTCTTACTTTCTCTATAACTTCGACCAGACTCCCCATTAGTTATTTCGGTCTTAGTTACTCTTGAATCCTGGCTCCAAGATCCACTAGACGCATTCTTAGAAATCCCAAAACTACCCTGACTCTCATTACGATAATCAACAGGTTCATATCTATCTCCATGCTCGGATTCAATAGTCAATGACCTCCGAAGAGTTGTTGGACTCTTGTAGCTTCCATTTTCATTCTTTTTTGATAGATGACCTTGTGCAAAAGTACTAAGTCCCTGCTTGATAGAGGCACTTCCAATACCAACTACCTCACTAAGAAATGATTTCCTTTCTTCTGATGGCATTTCGTAGTTTGTATTTCCAAACCCCTGTATTCTTTTGTTAAGATCTTCAGCAGGAGATGGCTTATCATTTTCCCCAGCAAAAATAGCAGCAATAGTCTCATGAGCAGTGTCCCGCACAGCCTTATTAAGTGCATCCCCTTTCAAAGGATCCGGATGTCCCTTATAGTGAAATAGCGGGCGAACAGCTGCTGAATGTCTCTGCATTTCTCTCCTAAACTCCACACCAGATTTTCCCACTGCATATTTTATCAACCTCAGAGCCTGCACATAATTTGAGCATAAATGGGGTATCCACATCTCTTACAAAAATCATAATTTTCAGTAAAAATCCGAAACCATTATGATCAGACTCATCTTTCTATTTATCTATATAAATAATGCAATTCTTATTGATATCAAAAGTAGAGTCACCCAAGTATACATGGAGTATACAATAGGGGACCTGGGACCATACAATCAATCATGCAAAGCATGTGAGAATCTATCAAATCAATAACAGAACATAAAGACAGACCATGCAAAACTAAACATCCAATCCAACAAAGTTTTAAGGAAAGTGAATTTGAGATCATGCATAGTTCTCTCCATGTCCTCAAAATGCCAATTGTTCCTCTCCCTCCATATACACCACATCAAACAATGTGGGGCAGCGATCCACAAATTACAATTCTGATGACAGCGGAGACTCATCGATCTATAATCCATATATCTTTCTATTCTATCAAACCCTACTAAACTTCACAATGTATCCCCTAAAAGTTTATAGGTTCTAATTGCAATTTACTAAATATTTGAAACTATGAAAATAAAAGCTGCTATTCAAAATAGGGTCACTAGTAAAATTGGAAACCTACGAACCACAAGCAATTGCAAAGCCATAACTTAACAAGATTTCATTCACCATTAACACAACAACAAAAATCTAAAACCTTATTTCCCAAAACCCAAATTCTTAATTCTCTATTTCCCCTCACTTTCCCAGCAACCAAACAGAAAAACAAAAAGAAAAATTCCCCAAGATTTCAAGAACCCCCCAGATCTACTACCGAGCCCAATCCCCAAATCCAAACAACACCAATCGAAAACCCAAATTCATAATCACAATTATTACCTTTTGTTTAACAATGGGGCTCTTGTTTTCGAGGCGCTTGAGTATAAACTCCGAGACCTCCTTCACAATACTCACGTGCGACGATCTGAGAAGCTCGCAGATCTCTTCGAGCTTGTACACCGGAGTCACCTTGTCCTCGTCCGACGTGGCACCGTCGATCATTCTCGACCTCCAGTACGACTCCACCGCTCTTCTACTCGAATCCATTTCGCCAAAAAATTTACAAAATAAAAACCCTAATTTTTCTCACAAATTTTCACCGAGCTCCAAAATCCAATCCAATCCAATTCAAAAACCCAAAATTTCAGAATCACAGCCCTAATCCAAAGCTTCACCGATCCACGAACCTCGACATGCAAAGATTTTAGATCGAATCAGAGCCGTTAATCAACTCAATACGCGACGATTTGATCAGTTTTTCGAGGCCGTTTGCTTTTGTGAATGGGAGGATTGAAAAGGATTGGAATTTGGTTCGATGATTAGGGGTTTTGACAGATAGAGAGAGAGAGAGAGAGAGAGTTTTTAGTTTTGGGTAATGGAAGTAGAAGAAGAAGGAAGGGAGGAAGAGAAATGGAATTGAATGAATTGAAATGAGGGTGGTGACTCACCGACCCGTGTGGTTTACGTTGAAAGTTTGACGTAGGCACAAGCGTTGTGTTGGTGTGCGCCACTTGCCAATCTTGTCTTGTTAATTCCCATAAGCACGTGTTGATGATGTTGTGCCATTTTAATTTTTTTTTATTTATTGATCTTTTTGTTTCATAATACACACAGTTCTTTTTTATTAAATTGTGAGTGTTTATCTTCATTTCCGTGGCAACTTATCATTTTCTTTTTGGGATCATCCTAGACACAACTTCCAATTTTTGGCATATTAAAGTGTCTTGTTGTGTGACTCGTGAGTGATAAAATTGTAGACTCTTTATTTTTATTTTACCATTTACAACTTACTATATGAACAAATTGTGGCAAAAATTATAGTAGAAGTTGTGTTCTTAGCATTACTCCAAACAAAACTTTTTTTTTTTTTTTTTTTTTTTTTGCATTTAGTAGCAACGTTGAAAATACGACTGAAAATGTGAATCTTTATTCCTTTATTTCGTATTATTTCGGGTGGCATGAGATAAGTATTGTTTTTCGAAAAAATTTAGTAAAAAACAACCTGTAAAAAATAAGGTTTATTTTAATAGAGTTTTTTATTAACTAAAGATAGTTTCTCTTTGACCATTTTTAATAAGTCATATATTCTTTGTCATGACTTTTACCACAATTGGGATTTGACAAATTGTGTATGAGTGTTTGTTTATCATTATTATATAAACCTATCACTTTTTCACAGTCATTTACAGCCTGTCGTATCAAAAGTTGTGATATAAAAATTATGTCCACCTATTTTCTCTTACACAAAAGCCCATTTTTTTCTCTAAAACATGGTTTTTTTTTTTCTTTCTCTTCGCAACTTATACGCCCTAGATTAAGGATTTAATAATTCACATTGGGGGTGTAAAACCCCCAAATTGCTTTTTTTACTACACATATGTTCAAATTGAGCTTTGTTCAAGTGTGCATTGCTTAATTTTTTAGTAATTGTGAACAGTAACTACTTATATTTACAAATTACTCTGCATAGGTTGTAAACTTAAATTTTTTATATTTTTCCCTTCCCTTGTTTGGGAGTTTTAATGGAGGGAATGGAAAGCTCATTCCCTTGTTTAGTAATATTGTCATAAAATAATTCCATTCCATTCCCTCCATGTTGTTCCCAAATAAGATTACTTATATTCCATTCATTTTCATTCGTTTATTTTAAAACATCCAATCAAGGTTACTTAATTTTATTACATTCCATTCTTTTCCATTTATTTCCCTTACTTAAATACATTCTATTCCTTTCCATCCTCTTATAATCATTCCATTCCATTCCCTTCCCTTATGAACTCTCAAGCGGAGCCTTAGGTTCCCCTCTTCTCTCTTCCTTTCACTCTCTGACTCTCTCTTCCCTCTCTCACTCACGATTTTGGGTGGCAATCTAGGTGGCTATATATCGACATCGAGCTTTTGTTATGGTTGTTGGTTGTGGTTTGGTGTTTTCAGTGGTGGTGGTTGATTTTTGTTTTTCAGTTTCAGTGGTGGTGGTGGTTGGTTGGTTCAATTGGGTGGTTTGGTGGTGGTTTTTATTTTATTTTATTCGATGGTGTTTTTAGTGGTGGTGGTGTTTGGTTTAGTTGGGTGGTGGTTTTTTTGTTTTTTTGATTCGAGGGTGTTTCAGTGTTAGTAGTAGTAGTAGTAGTAGTAGTAGTTTTTTTTTTTTTTTTTTTTTTATTTTTTTTTTTTTCAGTTCGGTGGTGTTTCAATGGTGGTGGTGATGGCTGGGTTGGTTGGGTTGAGTTTTGGTGGTAGGCATGCTATCCACTAGTCAGGTAGATTGGGTTTAGGGTCAACCTATCACTCGACCTGCTCAAGTCAGGTGAATAGATCTTTCACTCGTTGTTAACCAAATGGTCAATCAAAACCGGTTCATTGATTTGGCGAGTCGGCTTTGTTAGGTTATCGATTTAAAGGAAAAACACTAAAAGAGAGAGAAATCAAAGAAAGAAAAAGCAAAAATGGAGAAAGAGAGAGAAATCAAACATAACAAACAAAAACCAAAGATCTATGAGCTTGGAATGGAGATAAAGAGAGAAATGAGAGTTTGAAATCATAATTGAGAGAGAAGAGACCCAACATATGGTAACAAACATACAAAGCGACGAGTTGGTGCCTTAGTAATGGTGATAGTAAGAAAGAGTCAAGGCTATGGTTTGAAGTTTAAAGATAGATTCTAAGATTGGGACAAGGAATATTGGTGAGCCATTAATGTTATTGTTTTCTTTTTGGTTAAATGGTGAAATAGCATTGAGCCCAAAAACCACAGTAGGACAATGCCATTAATGCTCACATGAATAGCTACTGAAATTCATTCAAATAATCTATACTATCTATAACATGATTTTCCTCTTTAGACTGGATTTTTATGTAATTCAAAAATACCCCTAGACACTACATTTAACCGAGACAAAACTTGGAGACAATCTGATAAAAATATATCTCCAACTCCACTTAAAATTCCTACAAAATAGGACACTGTTCTACTAATCCATGTATGTAAAACAAACTTATCAAAAAAAAAAAAAAAATCTCAATCCACTTTATATATTTCCTTCAAGACCATGATTTTTTTTTTTTTTTTTTTTAACTTTATCAAGACTCATCGGTTTCTTTTATTTAAAATTTGGTTTGTGTCATAATTTAAAAATTGAGATGAATGGAAAATTATGACACTAGACCAAAAAAAGTCTCATCGTACGCACAAAGCGTGTGTGATGAGGCTAGTATTTTTTATAATTAATTTGTGGTGTATGATATGACAAAGCCTATTCCATGAAAAGGAGAAACCTACCCAGCCCATATGAAAGAGAAATCAAATCAACGCACGCAGATGGAGTAGAACTATATCTAAAACGGATTGAGATCAGCGCTATTGCACCATGCAATTTCTTTTTAATGGCTGTGATTGAAAGTTAGGAATGTTAGTTTTAATATCAGTCATTGGATCAAAGTGGTTTAAAAAGTTTTTGTTTTTATTTTTATTTTTTATAAATTTAAAGGTTAAAAGAGGTAAATAATGAAAAAAGTTGAAATTTTTTGTGAGGGATTTAGGGGTATAGCACACCAGATCCAAATCCATCTAAAACATGAAGGAAAAAAGTAGAGCTATGAAGTATTTTCGGTTGGGTCGGTTGCTACAGGTTTCAAACATCTGAACCCATCACTCGAACCAAAATTTCAGTTTTTGAAGTAGTCATATTTGTATTAGATTCACTCAACTATTTGGAGCCGACGGTTGGGCTTCGGGTCGGGCGGGTCCAGTTGGTTTGATTGGGTCATCCAACTAGTTGGACAACCCTAGTGATAGGTGGTTGCTGGCAATGGTAGGATTGTTGAATTTGGTGGTGGTTGTTGGTTGTGTGGGTTTGACGAAAAGAGAGAGGAAGAGAGGGAAGAGAGAGATGGGAAAAAAGAGAGAGAAATGAGTTGTTTATATTATTTGATAAGGTGGTTTATATTACTTTAATGAGTTGTATGTTAAAATAAAAATTGGGATATTGTATGAATTGTAAAATTGATTGTTAAAATAGATAAAGTTGCTTTTTTGTTGTAAAATAGATATTTTTTAAGGAATACAGATGTAAATGCTAAAAGTTCGTTTGGTGGTTACTAGTTAGCAACTTCAAAGTACAATATCTAGCTGAAAGGTTAAGTTCATTCCATACCTCATTTAACCTTCTCCCCTCTTTCTGTGTATGTGTTAAAAATACTTAGTATTCTAAAAAAAAATTATTTTTTATTTTTTAAGTATTAATTTTAGATCATTGATGCATGATGATTTGCAATTCTAGTGTATAATTTGTCTCTGAAAGATTAAAGTTACGTTTTTTTTTTTTTGGTCAAAAGGAACTTATATTAAAACTAACTGGAAAAACCAAAGCCAGGACAAAGCCTGTTATAGAAAACACCCAAAGAGTCAGTCTCAATCAGAGGGATCAGCTCTTGAGGGGGAAAAGAAAGAATAGAAAAAAAAAAAAGATTGAGCCAGACCAAACTTAGCTAAACGATCTACACATTTGTTGGCTTCCCGGAAAATATGCTCAACACGAACCTGAGGGAATTGATCGATTAAGAGCTTGCACTCATCCAGCAGGGGAGAAATCACAGTATTGCAGTATGAAGACTTATTAAGAACTTCCACTAGCGACTTTGCATCAAGCTCAATCATAACAGCACCAATGTTCAGATGACGGCAAAGCTGGAGACCATCCTGGAGAGCCCAAATTTCAGCCACAAAGCTGTCAGCTCTTCCAATCTTCCTAGAAAAACCCATCACCCAATTGCCACGGTCATCCCTTATCAAACCACCACCAGCTGCATTACCTGCCGAGCCATTTGCTGCACCGTCTGTATTGAGTTTAAACTAGCCCAAATCTGGTTTTTCCCATCTGACTTGCTTAACCACCATATGAATGTTACGATTTGATTTCGCACCACAAAGTAAGAACTCAGTTGCTAATTTAGTTACCACCTTGTCAATATTCAGATTGGGCCTTTTGTTGAAAAAACAAGCATTGTTTCTTTGCTTCCATATCATCCATATCGCATAAGGGAAGAGAATGTTCCAAGGAAGACCAGCTGCATTCTGGGAGGACTTGAGGCTGGAATTAGAAATCAACCAATCTTTAATGCCTTGGGAGAAGAAAGAAGGACACAGACAGCTGGTTCCAAGTTTAAGCCAAATCGGTTTGACCATGTTACAATCCCGGAGGGCATGAGTTAAAGTTTCAGCTTCAGAATGGCACATCGGGCAGGAAGTATCAATAAGGATTCCTCTTTTTGCTATAACCTCCTTGACTGCAATACTATTGTGCATGCATCTCCAAATGAACATCTGAATTCTAGGCAGCGTTTAGAGTTTCCAAATCCAAGATCCAGCAAAAGATTCTGCTTCCATAAGATTTGAGGCAATAAGATAAGCACTCCCCATGTCAAAACTCCCTTTTGGAGAAAATTTCCATGCCAACTTATCATTATTCCTTGCTATAAGAGGAATCAGGGTTGCTTGGATTTCCTCTCTAATCCCTAAAGGGAGGTTGAAAGGGATCTTCGACCAATCCCATCTTCCCATAGAAATCACATCTTTAAGCTTGAGGGTGGCCGAGTCTAGAGGGAGGGGACCCTGAATGAGGGCTCTAATGGAGCCAAGATTAGACCAGCAATCAGCCCAAAAATTGAGGTTGCTCTCGTGCCCTGGAATCCACTTTAACCCTTTCTTGAAAGTATCCTCACCTATCTTCATACCTTTCCAAGTAGGGGAGCTTGGGAGATTAGCTTCATTCCTCGAGTTGATTCTCTGCCTCGTACAATATTTATATTTAAGAACCTTGACCCAAGGAGCATCATTCTCAGTGTGAAATCTCCAGTTAAGCTTGGCAAGGAGAGCTGTATTCCTGCCTTTAGCCGATTGCAATCCCAGACCTCCCAACTTCTTTGGCTTAGTTATAGCATCCCAATTGACCCAATGCATTTTCCTAGCATGATCAGAGGATCCCCGTAAAAAGTTCCTATTGACCCTATCAATGCCCTTGAGGATTTTATTTGGGAGCGAAGCCTGTTGCATGACATAATTTGGAATGGTAGAGGAAGCAGCTTGGATAAGCACCAACCGGCCAGCCATGGAGAGTAAATTAGCTTTCCAACCCGCTAACGTTTTCTTTACTCTATCTAGCACAAAATCAAAATCATGCTTCCGAACCCCTGCATGTTTCAACGGAAAGCCCAAATACTTACCAAGATTGTTAGTAGAGTTAAAGCCAAGCATATTAGAAAGAAGGTCTCTTTGATCAGGATCTACATTAGGCGAAAAGAAAACACGGGATTTTGCTTCACTAACCTTCTAGCCTGATCTAGAACAAAACTCCTGAAGAGCTTCATTAATAGCAATACAATTTTCCATATCAGCCTCGGCAAATAAAACCAGGTCATCTGCAAAGAAAAGATGCGAAAAGGAAGGCCCACTCCTTGAAGTTTTAACTGGAATCCAAGCCTTGGCAGCACACTTATCTTCAATTAGATGACCCAAATATTCCATACAGAGAATGAATAGATAGGGCGATAACGGGTCCCCTTGTCTGATGCCTCTAGACGGCTGGAAGGATTCTAAGCAGCCCCCATTGAAGAGGAGAGAAGTTGAAACCGAAGAGACACAACTCATGATAATATCTGTAAGCTTGCTAGGAAAGTTGAACTTAACAAGCATTTCCCTGATAAAACTCCACTCAATTCTGTCATAGGCCTTCTCTAGATCAATCTTGATAGCCATGTACCCTTTCCTTCCTTTTGCACGACCAATGGTGTGGATTAATTCTTGCACAATGATAACATTATCCGTGCCTCTCCTACCCGGAATGAATGCTATTTGGAAGGGAGAGACAATGTTCTCCAAATGAGGTCTAAGCCGATTAACAATGGCTTTGGAAATGATCTTGTAAACAGAGTTACAAAGACTAATAGGCCTATAGTTCCCAATAGACTCCGGCCATTGGATTTTTGGGATGAGAACAATAAGAGTTTTGTTGAGATAATTCGGCACTTTACTATCAAGAAAAACCCTCATAACTTCCTTCTTCACCGAATCCCCCACTGTGAGCCAAAAACGCTGATAAAAACCAGCATGTAACCCATCCGAACCCGGAGATTTGTAGGGCTTCATAGACTAGAGAGCTTCCTTAATTTCCTCTAAGGTAACCATCACATCTAAAGAACAACTAACTTCATCAGACAGTTGCACTTGCCATTGAACATCGTGGCTTGGAACCCTTTCTACCTCCACAAAGGAAGTGGTATATAAGGAGACAAAACCCTTCCTAAAATGCTCCCTCACTTCTCCCCCATCAGTAATCCACTGCCCTCTCTCATCCTTAACCGAGGCTATATGGTTTCTTTTCCTCCTAGCAAGAGCGGAAATATGATAGAAGGAGGTGTTGTGGTCCCCTTGAATCATCTAGTTAATCCTAGATTTCAACATCCATAGGTCTCTCTCTTGGTCAAGGATAGACTCAAGCTCTAACTGCAATTGATTCTCCAAATTGATTAGGAAGGAACTAGGAACATTAGATAGAGCTTTCTGAACCCCATAAATTCTAGCCAAGACTCTTCTTTTCCTGTGATGAATATTCCCAAAGTGAGACCTGTTCCACACAGTTGCCTCTTTAGAGAAAGTATCTATGGCATCCACAAGGCTTCTATCACTACTCCACGCCTTAGAAACAATATTGGGAAAAGACAGATCAGACAACCAGAATTCCTGGAATCTAAAAGGTTTGTTAGGAGCTTGGGTACAATTAGGGATGGCTTCCATAAGCACAGGGCAATGATCCGAATGACAACGGGGGAGATGGGTAACTTTCGCATCCGGATACAGCACACACCAATCCGGATTCATAAAATATCTATCTATCCTCTCCAGAATCAGATTATTAACATCTCTCTTATTGGTCTAGGTGTACCTAGGACCAGCAAAACCCATATCAACCATATTACACCCATCAAGACAATCTTTGAAGGCTAGGGAACGGTTAACACTAACTCCCCTGCCTCCAAATTTATCTTCATCTACCAGAGGTTCATTAAAGTCTCCAGCCATGACCCAAGGTTTATTGTGAAGCTCAGCAACCTTTATGAGGTTATTCCATAAGACACATCTATCTTCATTTCTAGGGCTAGCATAAATGGCAGAGAAAATCCAAGAAAAGTTGGATGCACGCACCTTTACTTCGACATGAATTTCCTGTTTTGTCTTAGCTAGTTCCTCCACCACCACTTTATCATCATTCCACAGCAACCATAGACCTCCTGAAAGACCGATAGTTTCCGTATGGATTGCTCCATCAAAAGGCAACCTCTTCGTAATCTCCTTTGCTCTGATGCCTCCCAATTTTGTCTCCATAATAACAAATATGGCAGGATCATGTTTCTGAGTAAGCTCATGAATGTAATTTTGAAAAGTGGGCTTTTGAGCCCCTCTACAATTCCAAATTAAAAAATTCATAGGGGAAAAATAGCAGAAGAAATAGCACAAATTAAACAGGGGAAGGCGTGCCAACCTCATCCTCCAATTCCATACCAGCAACACCCACTCCATCTCGGTCTGACCCTTCACTGACATCGGGACAAGAGCGAAAAGCAACACCCTCATCTCCTTTGCCTTGTGTGATAGGCGTCCCTGTCTTGACTGGATCGACAGAAAGGCCCTTGCCATGTTCGCCGTAAAGCTCACTCCCGACTAAGGGAGGAGCTGTGAACTCAAAAGTAGACTCGGTGAATCCATCTTTCTCGCGGCTGGTAGACGAGACGTGATCGGAAGAGAGTGAGTTGATGTTTGCAGTGAAGCTTTCAGATAGAGGATTAACAGCGTTGCTGGGTTTGGCTTTTAAGGAAGTGCCTCTGGCGATGATTTTCTTCCCTTTTACTGAAGACGCCAACTTCTTAATAGGCTGGGCTGCTGGGCTTGAGTTGGAGACACTTCTTTGGCCTGACTTCAAGGATATGGGCTTATCAAGCCCCAAATTGTCTCTATTTAGGCCCGAGTAAGAAGCACCCACAAGCCCATTAGCTTTAGCAGCCCACTTCTCAGCCCCCCTACTGGGAATAGCTCCTTCTTTACGTGACTCCCTCTGCCTATCCGCTCTTCCGTTGGACGGCATGCTCGACACATGCGGATCTTTTCTGGTACTCTTACTCCCGTACCTTTTCCTAGCCACTACCATCCAAGGGCCGTACTGACTCTCGCGTTCCACTTCCTCCATTCCATTTGTCGTGTTGCATTCCGTATTTGGCCGTTGGTCCTCATGCTTGTCGCGTAAGTTGCCAGCTACTCCATTCCGTTCGTCCTCTGCCGGAATTCCCGCATCATTCCCACACCGGATTGTGTATGGGCAAGTTTCCACCATATGGCCAACTCTTCCACAGGTAAAACAAAGCTTGTGAATGCCCTCATACATTACCGGTTGCTTGAAACGCCCAATAAGGATCGTGTCTACCAACGGTTTGCTAACATCAATCTGGATACACAACCTCGCGTATTTCCCCCGAGCTTCCATTGCAGTATGGGCATCTATTCTTAACACTCTACCCAAGGACTCACCAATTTGTTTGAGTGCATCGGTCTCGTAAAGTTCAATAGGAAGCTCATGAAGTCTGACCCAAACAGCAATGGAGGACACGCTTGCCGCTGACGGTTTGAAGAAAGGCTCCCATGGCCTTAAAGAAAGGAAGAAGTCGCCAATAAACCACAGCCCTTTCTCCAAAACTGCATCCAAATCCTCCTTGGCGTAGAATCGAACTAGGAAAAACCCGTGCGTAAGGTCCACACAATCCATTCTCCTCGTCGGTCTCCAGAGTTGAACAAGTTTGCTTTGCATGTAGCCGAACCCGACTGTCCTACCCACCAGCTTCACAATAACGGTCTTAGACCAGGATTTCCTAATGCGGTTCTTGGTTTCTTTTGTAAGCTTGATTGCTACCATTCCTTTTCGGAGCGACCCAAGTGTTTCAGGATCATCGTCGTCGGAATAAGCATTTTCATCCATTTGGTCGGTCAGGTCGAAAGCTTTGGCGAAAGCCCCTGGAATAGTACCTACCAATTTGTCTCTGAAGGAAGCGTCCTTGGCAAACGGTTGCCTTGACCATTCAGAGGGAGGAGGTTCTCCAGACCGTTCATTAAACCCATCCTTAAACCCTTCATGGTGTCCACCCTTAACCTTTTTGTTAATGCGCGCTAGTTCAGCCTCCTCCTCTCTAGAGAGCATTCTTGGCTTTATCCGCTAGTTCAACCTTTGCTACAGAGTATCTGAATATGAGGCATTCATCCTTGTCCTGAAATCACAAAATTTTCTAAAGTTACGTTCTGTACTTCAACAACCTATATGAATAAAAAAAAAAAAAAATGGCCGAAATTGGTGATTAATAACTATAGTAATTCACTAATCTCTCTCCAAGTTAAATGCTTCCTTTTGATAGAGATAGACTCAAATCAACTTACATGATTACTCTATAGGCATTATTATAATCAAAATTGTATCTAATACCTTCCAATGTTATCAATTTCATTCCGTTCTACCCGAAATTTTTTATTCCAATTAGTTAACCGATACGAATCATTCCTCTATTTCATCTAATGCTAAATTCTAGCTCATTCTGATCAATTCCACGTGTTTCAATCAATTCCACTAAATTCTGTTTGGTATGGTAATTTTCAACTGGTATGTAAACAAATCATTATTTTTTTCCTAAACCCATTTTTTTTTATTATACTCACATATGACATTTTATTATTACTTTTTCACTAAAAATGTGTTTTTTTTTTTAAACAAAACTTTACTCACATATGACATGGTTTTTTTTTCTTCATTAAGAATGTGTGTGTGTGTGTGATTTTTTTTTTTTTTTTTTCATTTACTCATATATGACACGTTATATTGTAATGATGATATTAATAATGCATATTATTTTATTTTGAGTTAATAATTCGATATGGTATAATATTATGTGATGAAGACTTAAACTTAAGTACATTTATTTTGTAGTGTATATATATTATACTATATAATGAAAGTTGTGTTTAGACGCCGTGATTGCGCCAAGTGACTGCAATTTCTAAATTGTATTAAGTTTTTAGATAAAAACAAAAAGTTTTTGATCTTATCAACTTCTTTGAATAAAGTAACAATAAGTGTTCATATGAGCTTCTTCTTTTTCTTTTTTCTTTTTTAAATTTTTATAAAGTAACAATTTTACTCTTAGGTTACGTTAGTATTTTTATTTTTTGGGATATTGATTAAATATAAAAAGGGTTGATGCAAAAACAATGGATATTTAAGGTGATGTAAAATCTACATTACTTTGCCTGCCTCCCCCTTATTATCAAAGTTAATTCAATTTAAATGTGAGTGTTTTTACTTTAACTCTAATTCCAGATTTTTTTTAATGTTTAAAAATTTATATTTGTAATTATTGAATTTAGAGTTTCTTTGAGTGTATATATTTATGTGTGTGTTGTAGTGAATTTTGCTTCCAATTATTTATTTATTTATAAAATTTTTGGGTAGTTTTTAATTTGTAAATTCAGGATGATTGCTTGGGGTTAAAGTAAAAATATTAGGTCAATTTTAATCATAATTTGTGCAATTGTAGGGTGTTAGATGTTGATATTTATTTTATGCTTATTTACATTAATTAACATAAACATCTTAGCATGTTTAGTGTTAATATTAATTTGACACTTTGAGATGCAAGCGCTTCATTATAATTAAATATAAATGTTATTATGCAAGTATTTTATAATTATTATTTGTTGTTCTTCACTCTATTTCACCTTTTTTTTTTCCCTGAGAGATTCACTCTACTTCACCTTAATTGTTATTTGAACAAGTAAAAGTTATATCTTTGTCCAACCGGGTATAGCATTTCTCTTCAATAATTAATTAATGTTCCTCAAATAAAATTATTCATGTTTTAATTTTATGATTAAAACCGTGCAACGCACGTTTACTACTAAGAGCTTTTAGAAATTTAAAACTTGCCATAATCTATAAAATATTTTTACTAATTTATTTGTTATTAAATTTACTTATATTATCAATATATATTTATATATATAATTCTTTTATTAAGCCGTGCCAACGTAAAACTAGTATATTATAACTTTAGCAATAATCTCGAGACAAAATGCCAGAATAGACCGATAGTGTCCATTTCAATGAATTACGCTTGGCCCATACTTTCAATCTGGCATTATCTTAACAAATTTATATGAACTGAAGAGATCATAGAATTCAATGTCTAGGAAACTTCCTAAATTTAATAAGAAATTAGAAATGTATTTGATATAAAAGTATTTTGTCGATCTCTTGCAAAACTGTAATTGGGCCAAGTTATGTTGTCTGCTAACATGTACAATTTCCATAGAATCCAATAACGAGCAATTTAATGGTAAAATGAAACTAAAAATTTGAAAGATCGTGTAGTTGGAGAGCAATGTAAAGAAAACAAAATCTTTGTTGTAAGATGTGTCATTGGACGGTGACAAAGGTCAAATAAGACGAAATTCACCATCGGCCAATCATGTACCCACAGGATACATGCGCAACGTACCTACAAAAAATGGTTCGTAAGTTGGTTTTGTAACTCTTGAGAGGAAAATGGCCCATAAACTGTGCTAAACATGATGCTCTTTCAATAAGAGGCTAAGAGCAAAGATTTCAATATTTTTTCTTGGTCCAAAAAATGTCAAAAGATAACTTTGCTGATCTTTTGTAATAAAGGAATTTTAGACATAAAAGAAGTGATAAACCGTTTCCTTGTGATGGAATTTTGATTGAATTGCCAATTGTGAGTCTAGATTATGCATTTATGCACTTTAAGTATTTGCACTCCCATGCATGTCCTACAGTGAAGTTATCCTCTTCTAGCAAGTTAACATGAGAGTAGAGTCCTCTCTTCTCCTAATAAGATTTTATCCTATCATCTATTTGCTAAAGGAAAATTGACTTTTTTTGGGGGGCAAATGCTCAAGAGCATTTTGACTTTAAAAAGGGGGAGGGGGTATGGGTATTAAAGTCATTACATAAACAAAAGCTTTTGACGATTTTGGTAATTTCCTACTTCAACTTGTGGTTTGATAAACATATGGAGTTGCACGTAGTGCACTTATTAGACAATCCTTTGAGTCTTTGAAATTCTACATGCAGCTCTGCTGATATGTGCCAGTTAATATGTACAAAAGTTATAGCAATATCAATAGGCCAAGGTTTAGGAGGCTTTTGGTCAACTTGAGATTGAAAGTTAATAAAAATTCCCCTAATAGTCTGTATGAAAATATTAATTAAACATATGCTTAAGAATATTAATGTGAATTTGTTTGTTGCACTTTTGAAACTAATAAAAAATACAAACCAACTCTCTATTTGAAAATTTGTTCTACATGGCATTGTGCATATCCTTATTATGCATTTTGTAAAAAAGAAAAAAGAAAAAAAAAAGGCATTGCCTATACTTGATTCATTGTTTTAAGTATTTGGTTGTTGATCCATCTTAACATCTTTTCACATGTTATAGAGAGAACAACGTTGTCAAAATGGGGAAGTTTCTATATCCAAGGGGTTTGAATCAAACTAAAAGGATCTATGAGGTAAAAAGAATTACAAGAAGACGAGATGCTTTGTATGAGTTCCTATTGATTTTCTCATTTTGTATTATGTAGTTTTTATAATAATAAAAATTATGGATTCTCTGCACATTAGCTAGTTTTCTTGTTTGTAGCTGATTTTTTTTTTTCTTTTTTTCTTTTCTACTCTTTTGTTTCATTTCAGTACGTACCCTGTGTATTGGAATTGCAGTGATATTTACCTATCAAAAAAAAGTTATGTAGATTTTATTATTGGGATATGTGTGGGATAGGATACTTTTTTTTTTTTTTAAATGGCGGATAGGATACCAAAGATTTGCTAAAATTATGATTGATCTGTCTTTAATTAGCAAATTTATTTTATTCATTTTCATGTAGGGATTGCAATGCTAGATTTTCTCCCAATGTTTCTTTATAT
This sequence comes from Quercus robur, assembly GCF_932294415.1. Lineage (NCBI taxonomy): Eukaryota > Viridiplantae > Streptophyta > Magnoliopsida > Fagales > Fagaceae > Quercus > Quercus robur. The sequence continues at coordinate 19,488,520 of NC_065538.1, forward strand.
AGGTTAAATCTTTGTATCTAGATTTTGTGAGAAAAGCCATCTTCTGTACTGCATTTTTGAAACTTTCTTAGATGGTTAAAAGCTGCATGAACTGAGATAATACAATCTCCTTGTGTATTAAATTAATATCTGTCTTAGGATTTTATGGAATGCAATTAGGAAGCATACCACCTCCAACCCACCCACCCCCGCCTCACCAAATTATCTTTTAAGATTTTTAAAGTCTTGAACTGCCTTGTCATGTTGATTGATGTACTCAGAAAATGTGGTGTTAGGAGTTTTTTTTTTCTTCACTAGTTGCAAGTTGCAACTATGAGTTGAAAGAAATTCTAGTTTTTTTTTTTATAACTTTTCTAATCTTATAATTAGATATGGAAGTATGAATTGAAAGTAATTGTCGTTTTTTTTTTGTTCAACGACGGGCAGTATTACAAAGTCATTCCTAAACATGTAATGGAATCAAAACATGCCAATTGCGAAGTTTGCTCATATAACAAGTCTGAGTTATTTATATGTATAAGATTATAGAGTCCGAGTTTGATTCTTACTTCCAGTAAACAAAAAAGGTGCATGTGTGAGAGAAGATCAACTATATTTACATAAATACGTGTAAAATGAAAGTATTTCCTTCAATAACAAAATATGTAGAGATACATGATAAATGTTCTAGCACTCACAAATTGGATATGGCTAGTAACAAATAAAATGTTGAGGTTAGACCACTGTCGGGGGATGTTTTTGCATCAAGGGCTGAAATGCTAGAATGAGCCCAAAACTCTTTTTGGTTCTTTAAAATGATTATTTTTGGAAAGCCAAGCTCAAAATTTCTAATGTGTGATAAACAAAGGCTATTGGTGATTTAGAAAGAGAATCAAAATTAGAATGACAAAAATGTAGAAATAATGCTTAGAACATCAGGTATGGTATTTTCCTCCTAAGACAGCAATAGGAATTTGAGAGAGGTGGTGAAGGAGAGAGAAGACTCTTTGGTACCAATATTTTTACCCTTAAGCCTTAGAATGTCGTTTTACTCTTTGCTGGCTGAATAAGTTGTTAGTCTGAAGTTATGGTTTTTGAGCCAAATGTGGCTTGCTCATTTTGAATTAATGAGAGGGTTTTATGCCAGCCTCAAGGTGCTGCTAAGTACTACTTTTTGGTTAATGGATGAGGCTTTTATCTCCCAGGATTGATGCTAATTTGGTGTTTTTGTTTGGATTGCTTTTGTTTAGGGAAGAGATTGGTTTGCTTTTTGCATGGTTAGGAAATAATTTGACTAAACTCCATTGGTTGTTTTTCCCCCCCTTTTTTTAGGTCCTTGGGAGGTGCACTTAGTGGCAGTATGCAGCCAAGTTCAGCTAAGGGATCAGGCATGCTCTAGGGGCTAAAATTTGCTTGGTCAAAAAGTTCAGCTATAGACAGAAGAGATAGTGGCCACTATTTGGGTGAAAATTTCGGATACTAGACCTTTCCATGAGTTTTAGGTGCTACTAGCATCCCTAGCCCACTAAGCAGCACACATATCTTGGATTCGTGCAAAAGGTCCACAAAGGTCCACACCTCTCAAATCCCTATCACATGCATGGGCTTGGGCAGTGTTTTTTTTTTTTTTTTGGATGATTAAAAGAGACTCCATATTAGAAATGTCTGTCTACTCTTTGAGGCCCATAAAGAGGCTAGACTTGTAGAAAATTTGTCGTGAAAATGACCATCTACAAATATTTAGAGTAAAAAGCAACGTTTATTGCACACATTACCCAAAACAATTGATAAGGTGACTTTAAGTCACGATTTCGAAAAAGTGAGGACCATATGATGGTAACACTTTATAAGATCTAACAACTTGTGTTACACAAATTGTAAGTTTAATGTAACAGAATCACTGATTTCTGGCCGTATATAAGGTAATTGTTGGATGGCCATGTTTATTGTTAACATGCATGAACCAAGAAGGGACCATGTAAGAATTTACCCTATAACACCCCCACCCCCACCCCAAGAAAGAAAAAACAGGGGAAAAGGTTTGTAGAAAAAGAGCATTTGGGCCAACCCATAAGAAAACCTTGAAGGGTTGTATGTAGCCTGTGTTTGATTAACTTGTTTTGAGAATTAATTCTCAAAATTGATTTTCTATGTTTTCCCAACCCAAGAAAATGATCCGAACTGTTTGGAAATTTGTTTCTCAAAAATTTCCCCCCCTTTTTGGAATAAACCATCACAACCAGAAACACTCAAGAGCCACCCATTCCCACCCAAAGTCACCACCACCATTGTGAACCCCCCCATCCACCCATAGAATCCACCCCGGCCGGTAGCCAAAAAAATAAATGTTGATTTGAGAATCCACACCAACTTGCTCTTCACTGATATAAAATAAGTGGGGTACCAAACACACTCCAAGGTTTCAAATCACTTTTACTACATAACCCTGGAAGGTATAAGAGATAGGAAAATCTGAACCCACTGGAGAAACCCATAGGGAATGGCTAAAATTAAGAAATTGTCAAAAGGTCCCAGAGAAGAAAGATGTATAACACTTTGGATTAACCCAAAAAATCTGGTAAGGTAACTAAAACATTAGTCCACACAACATATATAGACGGTGAAACCGTGAAAGAGCATCTAAGCATATAGAGATATACATCTGGATCTTCCAAGTAATAGGGCTTTATAAAGGTTTAAAGTGAGAAATATCTACTAGTAGTTAGCAAAGATGAGGAAACTCAAATATATACTCCAAAGAGAGAAATCCATGCAAAAGCTTTTGGGAGACTAAATGTACGTTTGGATACAACTTATTTTGCTGAAAACTAAAAACTGAAAAATGAAAACAATAAGAAAATAATTTTTTTTACTGTTTATTACTGTTCATTGGCCTAAATTCACGTTCATGACCAATGAACAATGCATAACACGCTGGTTAAAAAAAAAAAAAAAAAAAAAAAAGCCCCAAACGCAATCGTGGACATAAATCCAAAGTGATCTTAAATGTTTTTTAATAGATAAATAGTAGGGAAGGGATGGTGGGGCATCTAACACTATAGGGTGTGTTACTATTACTATACTATCACTTAAACCCATTTAGGAGACTCAATTGCCAATGGTGAGATCATTCATCTCCCTTGTGATTGCTGAAATGCAACTTGAACTCCTAGCAATCCCACCCTTCTTTAGCCCTCCTTTGTCTCTAGGACTAATAGACTTGGCCCTCACTCCTCTCCCTTCCAATTTGCTCTTCTTCAGCAATTCTCTCATGGCCTCAGCTTGGAACAAAACTGGATAAGCCCTACCACACTTGTTAAACCTAGCACAGGCACTCGTATGTGCATTCAAAGCCTCTTCTCCCTTCCCTCCATTCTTCTCCACCTCTTCCTTCACTGCTTCAGCACACAGCCCACATATCCACTTCCCGGAGAACTTGCTTCGCACCTTCTCAATGTACTCCGGCGTGCACTCCTCGCACATGCCACAGCACTCGCACCTTGCATCTTGAACCTCAGATATTGGTGGGAGTGTTAACTCGTCAATCACTTCTTTGCTAAGTTCGAATGAAATATCTGAAACAGTTCTTTGAAGGCTATCGGATGACAGTCTTGTTGGCTGGGAGATGCTGTTGCTCCTAGTGTAAGAGCTAGCAATAGTCTCTCCATGTGGTGCCATGATGAACAATACAATAACTTTCTTAAAGTTGCAAAAAGATCACTTAATAAGAGTGATTGAAATGACTTTGAGTTTTGAAGACTATCTGATAATGGAAGATAGAAATTACAGCACTCTTATTTATACTAGTGCAGTAGTGTTCCTAGTCGACTTACCAGTGACTTTATTATGTGGATCTTGGAAACACACATGTGACATGTCAAATTAAAGATTAAGCGTGAACAGTCATGAACATGCTAGTGTTTTCAGATAAGTTTGGATTGGAAAGCAAGTTGTTCTCTTTTTAATCGGTTTTTATTAATTGATTTATTTAATTTTTGAAGTTCGAAATAAATAATAATTAACTATGCATGTAATTTTGGGACGGCGGCCAACTGCTTTTTGGCCCCCTTTTTTTTGTACTAAGGTTGGTTGTGAATCCATGAATGTGTTAAGGTATTTTTGCTTATTCACTTTTCTTTTCTCTTCTATTGGATAATAATAACATGACGGGTGTGGCTCTCCATAACTGTACCGTGCATGGCTCTGCTTTTATATATTTGCAGTTGGTTCATCAATGAACTGCTACTGCATGCATTATCAACTACAACTACACTTGCTCACGTCCTTAATCAGGTGATGCAACAATGACGGTTTTAGAAATTTTTCTTAAGGTGTTTTTTAAGAAGCATAAATTATACAATTTAATAAAAAAAGAAATTCATATATTAACAACAACAACAATAAAAAAAAACATACAAATACATAAAGTTTACAATTGTGCCTTTTACGAGGTTTTCATATTTTGAAATCGATGCATAATAGTTTCATTATTAATGCTACAAGCTACATTTCTTTCAATGTACATAACCCAGCAATTATTTATCCACTGAATGTTAAACAAATTATGGAACAAAATTTAATTTTATTAACATAAAAAAAACTTAGTGTTCTCAAAATTTTTTTTTGAAGGATAGACTAATAAACTTTTTTTTTAAATATTATATATAAAAAAAAAAATTTCAGGTCAGGGTGGTCCTGGGACCACCCTGCCCTTGAGGTGGCACCGCCCGTGATGCAGCAATAGGAAAAGAAAATATTCCTTTTTTGAAAAAAAAAAAAGGGTAAAATATTAAATGGTCCAAATGAAATCTGGCTTGCGTTCACGTGTGTGGCAACCCTAGCGACACAAACCGTATGTTAGGGCAAAACATGAAAAAGAAAAAAGAAGAACACATCCATAACCCCAAGCTATTCACGAGCAAATGACTCATCCGTGAGAGTGAAATTGAGGTTCTTAAAGTTGGGTATCACAAGAAGTTAATAATAAAAACTAAGTTAACGTGTATTTTTTTTTTAGTAATAATCATGATAGGGAGCTTTTGTACATACATCGTCCAACTAGCAAATATGTACCCATACACTCGGCCGACATGTTCTCCTCGTCAGACATGTACACCAATCAAGTGATCAAACTATGCCACATGAGTCGTCCGATACCTTGTACTCGTCTGTCATACATGCCTAAGTGGCTGACTAAACTACCTCAAGAGCAATTGATGATATGAGTCAAATCATCTGTCACTTATAGTTTCAGACGAGTAAAGATATACTTAACTCTTCGAAACTAACTACACATTCTACTTTGTCTACTCACATATAAAAACCGCTACACTAGTCATTTTACGACCCCGCATTAACTAAGTATGGGGACATTGAACCCAATGATTTTACGACCCCGCATTAACTCACAATTTCCATTACAATGATATTTACATTCCAGCAAATGTTGTTAGTCTAGACTCGTATATAAACACCAAGATATCACAATTTTAAAGGTATGCAGAAAACACAATTTTTGAAATTTTACATTTTTAGAATTCTTGAAGATCATTGGTGTTACACCGATGCACTCCGTAGGTATTTTTCTCTTCAAGTTTTCTGACGCCGCAGGTTCAGACAATTGACTTATTGACAAAATGGTCAAGTTACAACAAAGTAAAAAATGGAAATATTAAAATTTGTGAATTATTATGGGTCTGTTTGGTACGTGTGTTTAAATAATAGTTTTCAGTTTTTTTGGAAATATGTGTGGATGAAAAAGTATATGAAAATACGTGTAATATTATTTAAAAACTAAAAACATGTAGTATTTAAATACATGTACAAAAAATACTCTACATTTCTTGGTCGATTGACATGCATGGAGACAGACAAATTAGCAAAGCAAAGAGACAGGCAACATTTTAATTGCTATATTTGTCAAGGTGGGCTCACCACTCACCGAATTTGCTGGGCCAATATTGGGCTAGTGAAAAATTGGCATAGTTTCATGGACCTACAGCCTTGACACATGCATGTTGCCCGGTTCTAAACTAGATTCTGCCAGCCTGCCAGGCCATAGCTTTATATATCCATGTGCATTTGTAATTTGTGGATTCGACAACTCCACCACTTCCAAAAAAGAAAAAATGTTTTCCACTTTTTTTTTCACATTTTATTGAGTTGTTTCATTGTAAAATTTGGTCAAACTTAAAAATAGTTTGTGTTGACCGTAAAATTTTTTGTGAAATTTTGTAATACATTTTATCAACAAAAATCTAGTAGAATATTTTACAAAAACACACATTGGCTCCTCCCATCCGGTGGCTAGAACCATCAATCCGGTGGCTAGAGCCATTAATGGTGACTATGAGGCATTAATTTTGGTGATTTGTGCTCGACAAAATTGTATATCATACAAAGTTGTACTTGAAATTTTTTTACTAAATATATATTTTATTTTACTTTTGAAAACATTTTACAACGAAATAAATGGAGAAGTGGAGAAGGTACAACATAAAATACAAAGGTGATATAAAATAAAGTGAAACAAATAGAGCTCTGGAGAAGGTACCCAAAAAAAAAAAAAACAAGGGTAATACAAAATAATCCTATCACAAGCCTCTAGAACATGTCTTACTAGTTTTTAATTTTTATAGAGCAGTGGCGGTTGCTACCTCTATTTATGGCATATGTCATCTCTTAGCTTCCCCAAAAAAGAAATTAAAAGAAAAAAGGATGGCAAAATTAATGTACTTGAAAGCTTGGGATGATATTTGTAAGAGAAATGCTAACAGATGCCCTTAAGGTAATAGTTAATAATTCATTTAAATAAAGTTTTTATGGGAAAAAAAAATAAAACAATTAATATTTTGACAGCTTTTTTCATTTTTCATAAAAGTTGTGTCAAAACTTTCTTAAAATGGATTGTTAACCATTGCCCTAAAGGTAGCCGTTAGCATGACCATATTTGTAAACTCCAAAAACCACATTTTAACCTAGCCAAAAATAAAAACCCATGTCTTATTAAAAAAAAAAGAAGGAAATCCATACATTTCTACTATGTTCTGCTGTCGCCCATACCTCGGTCTAGGGGTGTTCACCAAACCGCAAAAATCACACCAAAACCGCCTGCAAAATGGCATAACTGCACCACACCACATGGTGTAGTGCACTTTGCGGTTTTATAATAAGAAAACCACACTGCATTCTCTCTATATATTAATATATTTATTTATTTTTAATATTAAATATATTTTTAATATTATAATAACCCTAGTTTTTTTCAAAAAAAAAAAAAAGTTTGATAACCTTAGCAAGTATTAACTAGGAAAGTCAGTCAAAAATAAAGAAAAACTAACTTAATAGTTTAAAACTTGGCTCAAAATAAAGGAAAAAAAAATTAGTTTTGGGCTAGGCAGAAAAAGACCGAAATTTGAAAAATATATCGACTTCAAATCATTCAAACCACATTTTATACACCGCACCGCATATGTGACTACAAAATGAGGTGCGGTGTGGTTATGGTTTTAGATAAACTCCAAACCGAACCATACTTCACCGCATCACACATGTGACCACAAAAATAAGGTGTGGTACAGTTATAGTTTTGGCTAAACTGCACCACAAAGTGTGGTGCTAAAAATGGCCCAAAACTGCACCGAACCGCACATCGAACACCCCTTGACCACAAGAGAGATATCAAGAAGTGTGGTGTTCCTTCAACAAAGGATGATCAAGTTTTGTTCCAAAAACCAAGCATTGACAAATCTTTTCTTTTCAAGAATGAATGAAAGTCCACTTTTTCTTTTCCTTTTCTCTTTGAAGATACAATTTTCAAATATTTTGGCCCATTGCATTTCGGATTCATGCTCAATTGTGTTCACAACTTAGTTTCATTATTTTTGCATTCCATATGTTTGGTAAATTGTCCCAATGAATAAGGGACCTATTTGGTAACATTGTTTAAATAACAATTTTTGTTATTTAAATAATACAATACATATTTTTACAACATTTTTTATCAACACATATTTTTACAATACTTAAACAATATTACTAATATAATGTTACCAAACGGGTGATATCTTAAGAATTTGGGTTTGGAGCCTATAGACCCATTCTGCCATTCATAAAACTTGCTTCTTCTTTTTGCGTTGTTTACTTGACATCTAAACATCGTTGGCACCGCCAAGTCACCCAAACAAAGGGATGTTATCATGTTAACGAAAGTTACGAAACTCAACGGCGAAAATGGCCAATTGGCCTTAAAAACCAAACTATCTAGTTAGTAGGCGAGAATTAGAAACTTATTTGGTTAATAGCATCTCGAGTCTCTAAGGCTCGATTTTGGTCTCAAAATCGAGCCTTTAAGCCTCGATTTTCATGTGTGATCTGGCCTGCACACGCTGGAATGGTCCAGCTGGAAATCGAGTCTCTTAGACTCGATTTCCACGTGTATTCCAACCGGAAATCGAGTCTTAGAGACTCGGTTTCCAATTGGGCTTTTTCAAAATTAACGTTCTCACTCTCTCACCCTCAGTCTTACATCTTCATTTCCCACACTCACAGAACTCTCTCATTCTCTCATTTTCTCTCTATCTCTCACACGGCCTCTCACATTCACACACGCTCACACACACAAAGAACCCCGCCGGCGTCGACGAGCAGAGCCCAGCCCAGCCCAGCGACGACGCCGACGAGGCTGAGCCCAGCCATCTGCTCCTCTCCTCATCTGATCCTTTATCCTTTTCTCCCTCTCTCTCATTACCACCCCCATACCCATTCATTTTTCCTCACCATACCCATACCCATTCCGATTTTGGTTGGTAAGTTATTTATATGATTTTTTGTTTTGATTAATGTGAAATTTTGGGTTTGGATTTGGATACTTAACATCTAGGTTATTTATTTAATTTTCAGTTTTGATTTTTGTGAAATTTGGGTTTGGATTTTGTGGTAGATACTTTATTTAATTTTTATTTTATGATTTTTATGAAATTTGGGTTTGGATTTGGTGAGTGCAGATGACATTCAACTCTCTTTGGCTGAAGTCAAATTTGCTTGGTTACCCATTCCGATTTTGCTTGGTAAGTTATTTATTTGATTTTTTGTTTTGATTATTGTGAAATTTTGGGTTTGGATTTGGATACTTAACATTTAGGTTATTTATTTAATTTTCAGTTTTGATTTTTGTGAAATTTGGGTTTGGATTTTGTGGTAGATACTTTATTTAATTTTTATGTTATGATTTTTATGAAATTTGGGTTTGGATTTGGTGAGTGCAGATGACATTGTTGCTTGGATAGTGCATATTGTTGCTGCCATCCTTAAGAGTTTCCAAATTTCTGCCTTCAGGTTAGATTGTTATTGCTGATTAGGATTATAGCTTTTACGAGAGAATTGTATATCTCATTAGGCCCATTTGCTTGTCTATTAGGAGCTTAGAACTTACAAGTTTATATGAAATAGTTATCTCATATATTTATAGTGCTTGCGTACCATTACAAATTACTAAATTATATGCATATAAAAAAGCACTTAGTAGTTTGCTATTGAAGAAACAAATTACATAGTCTTTTTTCAGTTATGTATTTTGGTTGATTGGTTATGATTTAGGTTTTTCGGTTAGGAATGGTTTTGTTTAATTAGTTTAAATAGATGGATTAGATTTAGTTTTGATTAAGGGATTTTGGTTAGAAGTTTTGTTTACGTTAGCTGGCTTGGCATAAATTGGTTTTAGGTATCTAGAAATTTCCATATAAGGAAGTAATCTCCCAGCCTTTATCGGACTATTCCACTCCCAATTAATAGGACACCTCAGAATTCCCATGGACTGATAGCATAGAGAATGGAACATTGGATGTTTCTATATTAAAACTCAAAATAAAATTTCAAATTAATAGAAGAGCAATTCATTGTAAAAGTTACCAAATGACAATTTCCTTTTTTTATAAAATTAGAAAAATACCCTTAACACTAGGAAAAAAAAAAAAAAAAAAAAAACCACACCACCTTCCTACCTTCCCTGTCCCACTTCTCCTCACTGCACCACTGCCACCCCCTCCCACACCCCCCCCCCCACCCCAAAAAAAAATAAAAATAAAAAATACAGAAGCTCCTCCCACCACCGCATACTAACTTTTTGTTGGTTTTAACATAGAAATTTTGTGCAACCTTAGATTTTGTGCAAACAAATAGTAGAAAAAAAAATTTCAGATCTGAAAAAAAAAATAAATAAATAAAACTAATAATAATGATAAAAAAAATAAAACAATTTATTTTCCTTGAAAATATTGTGTAAAAAACATTTTTGCCAGGAAAATGCTTTACATAGTAAGAAACGGAACTAGTAATGCAGTTGCTGTCAGTGGAGCCACTCAAGTTTATTATTAGTTCCAATGTGTAAGACTACTTTCACCAGGCCATCATTTTTTTATATATATTTTAACAAATTTTTCTTATTGGTATCATTTTTTTTATATATTTTTTTTAACAAATTACAATTTGTAAATTCATTACCCCACCATATTTGAGCATTGGGTAAATAACATAATCCATCTTAATCTGTCTCATACTGATGAGTGTATCAACATGCATGTGTGCATACAACAAAATCATCCAAGACAACATCCTTTTCTTCAGCCTCCTGTACTAGGATAATCTACTCCTTGCGCTTGATTCATGATCATATAGCTGTCTAAAAATTATACCAAAATCCATACTTATGTATCTTATAATAATTTCTATTATAAATTATCTAGAAAAACGTATAACTAAGTAGGCTCATGGATATATATGAAGTAACATAAACAATATTTAGAGAAAAACAAGAAAAGATACAATTGATTACACTACCTCAAATGCTGCCACTTGACCACCATTACAAGCCAACTCCTGCTCTGTTTCGGAAACTAACATGAGTTTTCTCTCTTCAACTATCTTGCTCATTTCTGTGACCAATGTCACATGCTTTGAAACATTTCCATGCATTTTTCTGTACTCAGGGTATTTGTCAACAAATTTGGCCATGTCTTCTGCAGAAATTCAAAATGTTGGAATGATGGAATGTTATACCTCAACCCACCATGCTAATTTAGTAACATAATATCTCGTAAATCTGAATTTATCAAGCCTCATACAAACCTATTGTGTGGATGCTCTGGTTACTCTTTGAAATCTGCTGAAATTCATCTACCAATCACTTGATATTCATCCCAATATCTCCAAAATTCTCATACATGTTAGCTTTGAAAAAGGCATCTTGTTCTGATGACAACACAACCTCCTGTGAGTGTGAATTGAACAAAGATCATTTTCTTAGCAACGCAAAACATAAAAATAAATATGCGCACTATAACAGGAAATGCAATGTAACCTTTTGATCCTTTGGAAGTTTGCCAATGTTTCTCAAATCCACCTTGTTGTCTTGAATACCTATCAATTCATGAACCATTGCCTATGGAACATGATGTGATAAATGAGTTCAATAAATGATAAAACCATCCATGTTACATCAAAACAACGAGGCATTTCTCATATAAATGGTAAAATCTGTACTGACAACTCCAAATACCTAATAGGTCCACTGGTTTAGCAAAGGGGTCACAGGATCATCCCTCCTATCAATTACCAGCAACAATGGGGAAACTTCCATTCGCCTGAAATCAAAAGGCCCACTTTCCTGCTGGTACATCAGCTTCTGATACATCCCAAAAAAGTATTAAAGTCAGATTTCTATGAACCTAAAATAGTAAAATTCAAAGGAGAAACTGCATCCAGTAAAATTAACAATGATATGAAATATCATGAATACACATATCATCAATCAGTTTCTAGGGGAAAAAATATACATGTGTGTGTATGAAATTCTGAAAACAGATCTCCTGGTGTGTCTATAACATCCAGGATTCAAATCCCCCCTCCCCTATTGTAACTATCAAATTATAAAAAATAAATTACACATTAAAAAAAAAAAAAAAAAATCTGAAAACAGAATGCTTTAAAATTAATATGAAACTCGGTGATACATATATCATGAACAAGTAACATCTACATGCGTGTGCATTATTCAATATAGGGAAAAAAATGGGAAGGTTATGAACACCTAAGTGTTCTCATTGGAGTATAGTAATTCTAGTTAGACCTAAGTGATCTCATTGAGATTATAATCAGCAAGTTTATATAGCTAGTAAAATATTAAATTATCATATTTTTGTTTTATTTAGCTCAGAAAAAACTTTTGCTATCTATGTTTACTTGCAATGTCAATATTACGTGCTAATTGCTTATCATTCTTGTGCAGTATGGATGCTGCAAATGCTGGACGGATTGACCATACACGGCCTGGCCCTATTGACGATTCGGTGTTAAAGTTGCAGTCCACCCATCGGTCAGAAGCTATTTGGAATGGACAGGTACAATACAGCAGTAAATATTTATGTAAAATGTACACGTATTTAATTCATACAATATACATGCAGACGTTTGTCATATGTTAATCCAAGGATTCGTTTTGTGCAGGATCCAGGGGCCCTTACTTGCCGTGGCCGTACTGAAGAGTTCTCAAACCGAGAACCAATGGTAGATGATCGAGTTGTTGACATTATTAAGGCATTGGGGTTGGAGGGACTGCTGAGGCAGCCGGGTAGAGAGCTTGACCACGGCCTAATTACAGCCTTAGTGGAGCGATGGCAGCCCGAGACTCACACCTTCCACATGCCACATGGTGAGATGACCATTACATTGCAGGATGTGGAGGTGATTCTCGGGCTTCCTATCGATGGTGACGCTGTAACAGGGAGCACACAGAAAACTTGGACGGCTGTGTGCGAGGAGTTCCTTGGCTTTCAACCTATAACTCAAGACCAGCATAAGGAACTTCATGGCCAAAGGATTCTCATCAAACGGCTTTTGGAGCAAGTTGCTAATCCATTGCCGCCTAATGCCGAAGAGGATGAGCTGTATAAGTACGCACGATGCTATATCCTAGCGCTACTGGGGGACACAATATTCATGGACAAATCTGGCGATAGGGTGCATCTAATGTGGGTGCAGCAGTTGGAAGATCTTCGCAACCCACGAAGGTACAGTTGGGGGAGTGCTTGCCTTGCATGGTTGTACCGAGAGCTATGCAGGGCAAGCCATAAGGAAACCAGTCAAATCGGTGGATGCTTACTGTTGGTGCAGTATTGGGTATGGGCCAGGTTTCCTTATTTGTGCCCGGCAATTGAGCGTGGCCCACCAGTAGGCGCTTATGGTCCTCCAGCGCGTGGTCCTCTGTACTTGAAGTAAGTCTCTACTTTATAAGGATTATTTCTTATTGTAGTGATATTATTAATTGCCTAGTTTTTATCTATAACATAATCTTAGTAGTTATATGTGATAACATTATAGTTTTAGTCATGACATTATCTTAGTAGGAAAGTTATAAATATTAATCTTTTGTTCTTGACAACACTTGTAGGTGGGCGTGGGTCCCAAACAAGAAAAACAGGCCTGCCCACATCTTCAGGGATAGGTATCGCCAGCAAATAGCTTCAATGCTGCCAAGCCAGGTATGAAAATGCCTTGTTTAACATGTTAACATGTTTAGGAACAAGATATATGTTTGGTGAATTTTGAAATATAAACATAGTTGTCTAATATGTTGCGTACTTGTTTTTGGGCTACTGTAGGTGGTGTGGCAGCCGTACGAAGCCCATTTTGAGGACCTTCCGCCATGGTGCGTTGCAGGGAGGGCTGTGTGGACGGCAACGGTGCCGCTTGTATGTTTCCACCTAGTAGAGATACATACACCGGATCGTGTCGTTCGTCAATTTGGGATGATCCAAGAAATTCCCGAAGATGTTAACACTGACCCCGTGCTTCATGCCATTGATTTGAGGGGGAAGGTGGGCGTTGATTGGATGCGGAAACATGCCACCCATTTACTAAATTGGGGTAACCGCCTTCAACGGTGTTGTCAAGCAGTGCTTGGTGATATGCCTCCACAGCATGAGTACTTCGACTGGTTCAAAAGGGTGACTCGGAGGTTCATTGATGTTCCTGGTGCTACATTGACTATACTGGTAACTTCTCCACATCTTGTACATTTTACCGTACTCCTTAGCATGAAACAATATTGCATGCATGAAGCAACATTACAAATTTGATAAAAATCAGTTTTAGAAAATTCGGTAAACATGTTACTAATTTATTCAAAAAGAGGGTATAGAAGAGCGGATATGAAGAAATTAGGTTTTATACCATTGGTGCTAAGAATAAGGAAGCATCTGCAACCCGGGAAGTTATTATCACGTTTGGCTGGTACTTCTCCAAACATTCAACAATAGGAGCAGCTCCTACATATGTACTAGCACCCTTAATACATTAAGACAAAAAGATAGGATTCAGATTTACAAAGTAGTAATAAAAAAGAGGGGAATTTCAATAGTGATTAAATAATTCATTAAAAGAAAAGGTTTATTTATGCAAGCATCACATGCTAATGAAAAGGTGCCTCAGATTATGTAGCCAGTGTAGTCAAAGGGAAAAAAAAATGAACTTAAGGCACATCCTCGTGAGTTGACAAAAAAGTGCTCACCTGAGTGAACCAAGGTACTGAACTCTAAATATAAATATTATAAATTGTATGTATCTAATGCTTGTTAGGCATGGTTTGAATTTTTCAAACTTTACAGTAATCTCATATATACAATTAAAAAAAAAAAAAAAAAGGAGAGAACCAACTATTAAAGCTAAAAGATTATGATTGAAATCTAAAAAAATATATATATTTCTAAATTGATGCATAAAGAAAGAGAGGTGAGAAAGAAGAATGCAAGAGAAAGACACACCCACTAACTTGAATTGAAGTATATAACTATCCTTTTTTGCCAAATTACAAAACTGCCTCTCTTTTCCTTTTTTTTCTTTCCTTTTTGCTGAATTTCATTGAGACTCTTGCCTCAAATGCCTTACAGTCTGTTTAAGGTGCTCAGGTGGTTGCCTACAAGGCAAGAGTCTAGGCGAGTGCCTAGATGGCCTTTGACTACACTGTATGTGGCTAACATGTAACAACAGAAGTTTGAAAAATAAAAAAATTAGGAGTATACAAGTTTTTTTTTTTTTTTCTTTGAACATCAAATACTAATGAACAGAACATGCAAGACAAGAATCTTACGCCTCCCATTAAATATGATTTCTCGAGTGAGGATGGTGATCCTGGATACATAATGAAAATAATTGGGTTGTAAGTTGAAAGTCATTGCATCAAAACATAAAGGGAAAGAAACATCTTCATGGTAGAGCAAACATCTGCATTAATTGGTGCATTAATTAGATGACTCCCTCCCATTTCCTTTTTATTGGTGCATTAATTGCTCTACTTGGCATATGACCAAACCATTTCACATGACTCCCTCCCATTGCTCTACTTGGCATTAATTGCTCTACAAATTTTTATCAGGACCGTATCTATTTTTGAACTTTGCTCTGTACGTAGGGTCCAAGGAAACTAATGAAAAGGCTACGAGGTTCGAAAGTTGGATATCTTGGACTGTTGGACACCAGAAAATCACTATCGATGGACTGAATCTAAGTGTTAAACATTTCTAGGTTTAGACCATCGGTAATGATTTTCTGGAGTCCAACCGTCCAAGATATCCAACTTTTGAACCTCGTCAGCCTTTTCATTAGTTTCCTTGGACCCTACCTCTGAGGTCCACGAAAATGGAGGTGTATCATAAGAAGTCGGGTAGGTGTATTCAATCGATAAGTGGACCAAATGGGGACTGTATGCCCGTCAGCTACTCCAGCTCAGTACATGGTCTTCTTCTTCGGGCTCTATCTGGTTGCTTTGGGGACTGGTGGGATCAAACCTTGTGTTGATCAGTACTGCCTTGATGATTTAGGTTAGTTTTTAGTGCGTGTAGCGCTGCTGCTTGGTTTTCTTTCCTTTTTGGGTGGACATCATACTATGTTGCTTTTGTCATGGTTTTATTTCTGCGCAAACGGCTTCTCATTTATTGAAATATCTTTGATATGGGTAGGAGCTGGCAGAACCATCGATAAGAGATGCATTTTTTTCTTGCATTCAACAAGGTGCAGATCATGTGATTGTAAGCCCATTTTTTCTCTTCCTTGGACGACACTGGCATCAGGTAGCTCGGCTTACTTTCCTCTGGTGCCTTGATTATAGATATACTGTACAGAATTGGTGACTAGATTGATTTTTTTTTTTTTTTTAAATAAAAATGCTTTGTGTCACTTTACAGGATATTCTTTCGTTAGCTGCAAAAGAACACCCTTATGTGTCATATATCGTTACTGCACCTCTTGGTCTGCATGATCTACTTGTGGCAAGGAGCGAGATTGTATGACAAGGTTTATATTATGAGATTTGTATTACTGGAAATGTTTGCTCTGTAGAAATTTGTATTACAAGATTTATATTATGAGATTGTATGCTGGCCATTTACAAAGTTGGACAGTAATGTTCTTGGTGTATGTTACTAATAATGTTATATTTAATAATTTCAAAATGCAATACATTTTGTTTTTAATGTACTACATTGTGGTTTTTGATGCTCTGTTTTGCTAGTCTAGATAGGTGATTACTGAATACAGCCCTTTGAATCGAGTTTCTGGTTTACACCTACAGGAATGCAAAACAAATGAAAAAAAAAAAAAAAAAATTCCCAGTGGAAATCGAGTTTTAGAAACTCGATTTCCAGTAAAATATTTACAAAAATGCCACTTCAATTACAGGAATGCAAAAAAATGAAAAAAAAAAAAAAACTTCCCAGTGGAAATCGAGTTTCTAAAACTCGATTTCCAGTAAAATATTTACAAAACTGCCACTTCAATTACAGGAATGCAAAAAAATGAAAAAAAAAAAAAAAAAAATTCCCGAGGGAAATCGAGTTTCTAAAACTCGATTTCCAGTAAGATATTTACAAAAATGCCACTTCAATTACAGGAATGCAAAAAAATGAAAAAAAAAAAAAAAAAACTTCCCAGTGGAAATCGAGTTTTTAAAACTCGATTTCCAGTAAAATATTTACAAAACTGCCACTTCAATTACAGGAATGCAAAAAAATGAAAAAAAAAAAAAAAAAAATTCCCGAGGGAAATCGAGTTTCTAAAACTCGATTTCCAGTAAGATATTTACAAAAATGCCACTTCAATTACAGGAATGCAAAAAAATGAAAAAAAAAAAAAAAAAAAACTTCCCGAGGGAAATCGAGTTTCTAAAACTCGATTTCCATTTGGGTGGCATTATCGCAAATAAATGACAGTAAGCAATTTACAAAAATGCCACTTCAATGGAAATCGAGTTTTAGAAACTCGATTTCCACTGGGGGATTTTCTGCCAACCCGAGAGCAAAATTTTTTAGGGGGAAGGGTGAGAGCAAACTTCCCAGTGGAAATCGAGTTTTAGAAACTCGATTTCTGTTGAATGTGGCATTTTCGTAAATTGGTTAGTGTCATTTATTTGCGATAATGCCACCCAAATGGAAATCGAGTTTCTAAAACTCGATTTCCACTGGGAAGTAATTTTTTTTTTTTCCCGTTTGTTTTGCAGTCCTGTAGGTGTAAATCAGAATTACTTTTGTCCCGTCCCCTACAATAGTAAAAGATATCCAGAACACATCATATGGTCAGCGGTAAAGAAGTAGATACAAGCATAATCACCAGTCAAGGAGAGAGTACATCAGATGCAAATAATTGGATTCAAACAGTTACTATTCATGGGCATTTTAGTTGCCCTTAGCACACAAAAACAGTCAATACATTATCATCGGTTCAAACAGTTCAAACAAGGCCGCTGTGGTTGAAGTTGGCAAAGTAGTAGTAGCTACATTGCCAATGCCATATCATTGCATTACAGGCAAAAGCTGCACAACGCAATTAATGTAACGAGTACAATGGATAACAAATGTTCAATTACCACAATATTTAGCAATAAACAAAATACAAACTAAGTCAATACAACATAGTCTACATAGTCGTCTAACACTTGTCCATACTAATACAACATACTCTACATAGTCACCTATAACATTTCCATACTGATACAACATAGTCTACATAGAATTTGCTGCACTTGTCCATACCGAACATAACCACAAGTCCCACGTACAATGCCATTCAAAAATCCAGTCTCCGCTCGCCTGACAACCACGAAGGTACAGTTGTTAGTTTCTGCAATGTGAAGAACAACAACCAAATGACATTCTGAGCATATTATATAAAAACAGTGACAACACTTGCCTAGTTTGCAGCACTACCACTTGTCGAAGCCCCATGGGAATTGGGACAGCATCTGCGGTTATGCCCCTCTTGATGACACACTCCACATCGTTGCCTTGGTTGAATCTCCCTCAAGTCCGGATCTTCCCTCCGGCTTCCCCGTTCTCGTTGTATCCCATCCATTTCATTCCTTAATCTTGACTTCACAGGACGACCTTTGCCCCGCAACAGCTGTGGGTTAGGCACCCATCGTGGTCCGCGAACATCCCTCCACAATGACTCTGATTTTGGCACCACAAAATGATGTGAATATGTCTGAATGGCGTTGTTCAAACTGTAACATGGGTCAATATAGCTGGTCGCATCGAGGTGCAGACCTTTAAGAACTTTAATTGCATGTGAACAAGGGATCTTCAAGTTTTGCCACTTCCCACAACCACATGTTTGCTCAATTACGTGCACTTCATGACTGTGGTTTCCTCCTCCACCTCTATGATCGTTATACGGGGTAACCACTTGATATACACCAATTTCATGATTAAAATTCCTCAGAGTGTGTCCTGCAGTTTTCTGCTCATTTTTGTTATAGATCTTCATTGCATAATCACTCCACACCTTACCTTGAGAGAGATCAGAAAGAATTTTTTCATGTCGATCGTAGAAATATGCAACAAGTTTGGACCATGTGAACTCAACCATTGCAACAATGGGCAAACCGCGGGCACCTTTAAGTACCCCATTAAAACACTCAGAGATATTGGTTGTCATTGCCCCGTAACGTCTTCCACCATCCTGTGACTGGGTCCATTTATCAACATCCTCACTCATTAGATATGTGTAAGGCATATAGCGTAGGATGTGGCGATCAGTAGGGTCTACACCCCTCAGTAAATTAATCTCGGCCTCCTTAATAGTTTGCATTATGGACGTGAATTTTGCTTCATGAGTTGCATATCCAGCTTTCAAGGCCAATGCCTTTAAAGTCGGGTCCTTAAATTTTGTGTTGAAGTTGCTAGCAACATGTCGAAGGCAATATCGATGATATACCTGTTCTCTTCCGTCCTCACCTATAGGCCACTCTCGAATGGCGCATTTGATACCTTTATGTCGGTCAGAAATAATGCAAATGCCATCCTTAGGTATGACATGCTCTATGGAAGTCCTAACACACTCTAAAAACCAACCCCAACTAGGCCCTGACTCCTTGTCTACAACAGCAAAGGCGAGAGGCAAAACCTTTTGGTTAGCATCAGTTGCCATTGCAATCATCAACACCCCTTTGTATTTACCATACAAATGAGTCCCATCAATACTGATCACTGGCCTGCAATATTTGAATGCAGCAATGCATGGAGCGAATGCCCAATATACATAGTGAAGTACCGCAATACCTTCGTATGGCCTAGGTATGGTGTGATAGCTGTACTTGGTACCTGAGTCCTGATCCAAGTATGCCAACAACAATTTCCGCAACCTTTGGTAAGACTCCTCCCAATCCCCAAATATCTTAGCAATTGCCTTTTGTTTTGCGTCCCATACTTTATAGTAAGAAAGCTCATGATTATACTTAGTACGTATGATCTCCCAGAGCTCATCAATACGAGCAGTGTGATTTTGTCGCAATTTTTCCACAATTTCTGATGCAACAAAATTAGAATCCATCATTCTACCGTCTCTTTGCAGGCCAAAGGGTATACAAGTGTGTGGACCCACATAAGACGTGACCACCCACAGACCATTAAGTTTATTCTTCTTGAATGCCCCAACATACCACTTGCAGTTGTCATCAACGCATGCGACGCACAATTTTGTGGTGTTCGACCTCCGGGTTATAAAATTTCTATTATCATTTGCTGCATATATTGTCAATGCACGTTTCACCGCCGATTTATTTGCAAAAGTCAACCCTTTACAAAAATGCATCCCATCTTGCCAAGTACAAACAAATGGTTCTAATAGACGTGAAGGATCAAACATATTTTCCCAAGTATTTGCGTAGAATGAGTCGGCAGGAGGTCTGTAGCCAGTGGTCGTATTTGTATCACGCTGGATGCCAATATCATCGTCTGCATCATCTTCATCATCGAACTCCATATTTTCCTCTTCAAAATGGGGAACGACTTCATGGTCATCCACATCGTTCTCAAGGTCACCTCGTTCAATCCTCTCTTCGTACTCATCCACACCATCAATACTTTCACCATCATTCGTAGCATGATCTTCGTCTTCGTCTTCGTCTTCGTCTTCAACATAGTCTTCGTCTTCAACATAGTCTTCGTCTTCGTCATCCTCCTCTAAATGTGTCTCTTGACAATGGAGGGTTTCACCAGTATTTACAACATGATCTTGAGATGGGAGCATATAATCTCCCATTGTATACCCTCCCATTGCAGTGCATCCATCATCAAGGGCTGTAAATTGTAAAGACGTAGTTGTTTGTTGCACCATCTCAGTATCAACTTCCGCAAGCGGCTCTGAACTTATGTACAACTCAGCAGCATTTACTTGGGGCATTTTCTGGATCCTATTAAACATCATCTTCACATGTTTGTCTTCTTTAATCGCCATATACCCGTAATTTATCCGTTCATGTAGGACTTCTTGTGGGTAACGATAAATAATCTTGATGTCATACCAAGCAGAGTTCAAATTCAATTCGTCCATTATTTTCAACTTCAAATCAATCAACGTCTTCAACTTACGACGTATCATCATGGGGTAGCATTGGATACCCGGCCCTGTAAATGGAAATCCCTCAATCCCCCCAGGATTGTTAAGAGGTCCACCGTAGTATACATTTATATCAATATTCTTCAGATGTTGTGAACCTATTAAAGAGTCAAGTATAATATGTTAGCGACATATTTTTTTCTTTCATTTAACCTCAATTACAAAACCTTTTCTATCTACTCAAAGTACAAAAATCACAAATTCTCACCCCACAATTGCATATACTCACCCCACATCACATACAAACACACTCAATCATTATCATTTCGTACTCAAACAAATAAAAAAACTAAAAACAAAACTCACCCCCATTACAAAATTTCAACTCAGCTCTAACTAATATAAATAAAAATATCAAACCAAACAACAAGAAAAATAGCCATGATAAAAGCCTAGCAATACAAATATATATCTACAATATTTTTTACTTGTTATAAAATCCTAGCAAATATATACATTAACTTGCAAAAATAGTCATGATAAAAGCCTAACAATACAAATATATATCTACAATATTTTTTACTTGTTATAAAATCTTAGCAAATATATACATTAACTTGCAAAAATAGTCGTGATAAAAGCCTAACAATACAAATATATATCTACAATATTTTTTACTTTGTATAAATCCTAGCAAATTATATACACTAACTTGCAAAATTAGTCATGATAAAAGCCTAACAATACAAATATATACCTAAATATATTTTTTACTTTGTATAAAATCCTAGCAAATATATACACTACCAAATATAACTTCTTACAAACCCCACATTTGCATATTCACATACAAACACACCCAATCATTATCATTTGTTTCCAAAATAAAATAAAAAACTAAAAAATCATTAATTATACTAAAAAAAAAATAAAAAACTAAACACACAACTCACCCCATTACAAACTTTCAAATCATTCTATCAAAAATATAAAAAACAATATCAAACCAAACAAAAAAAATTAATCATGATACACATACCCATAAAAAAACCTAATAATAATATATATATATTATATTTATATATGAAACTAACAATTAGAGAGATTGAGAAACCTTACCTGACATGAGGATGTGGGGTGACTTGAAGTTTATGCTGAAATGAAAATGAGTGAGAGGAAGGATGTGGGTCTCTTTTTCAAATTTGATAAATGTTGCTCCTATAAGAACTTAGCAATGAACACAGCAGTCAGGCTCTAACCTTACTTCCTCTAACCGAACAGGAGAAAGAGAAAAGTAAAAAGCAGCATGTGTGTACCTATAAGCCAGACAACTAAATGTAACTTACAATGAGCACGTGCAAACTGCAAAGGCTGACTCTGGAGCTGAGTGAGCATGTGCAAACTGCAAAGGCTCATCCTGGAGCTGTGGGACAAGACATGACCAGACATCAGACACGAATAAAGCAACAGAACTGTACAATAAAATCGAGTTTGTGAGACTCGTTTTCCAGCTGGAAATCGAGTCTTAGAAACTTGATTTTCACGTGGAAATCGAGTCTAAAAGACTCGATTTCCAGCTGGACCGTTCCACCGTGTGCAGGCCAGATCACACAAGAAAATCGAGGCTTAAATGCTCGATTTTGAGACCAAAATCGAGCCTTAGAGGCTCGAGATGCTATTAACCAAATAAGTTTCTAATTCTCGCCTACTAACTAGATTGTTTGGTTTTTAAGGCCAGTTGGCCATTTTCGCCAAACTCAACAAAATCTCAAAGAATCCGAAACCCCCACCAACAAAGAGAAACAGTGTGACATACAAACAGAGAGGTCACACTCACTTCAAAAACTGTCTGTTATAAAAAGTGTATGGCTCTCCCCTTTACTCTCCACACTAAGCTCTCCATCTCCACCACTTCCGTACGATTGTTCCACGTGCCCATAATCTCACCCAGGGCATCACACAAGCCCTTCGAGGTCAACGCTTACACACTCAGACTCAGAGGCTTGTCTCTCTCTTTGGGGAGCGATAAAAGGTTGAGTCATTGTTGTAGTATTAGTAGTAGTAGAACAAGAGGGTCAATGGCAACCAAGGGTGAGGTGAAGAAGGAGGTGTTTGAATCTGCAGAGGATCTGGCTGTGTCTCTCGCTAAGTACACTGCACAGCTGTCTGATAAGTTTTGCAAAGAGAGAGGAGCTTTCTCTGTCGTTTTATCTGGTGGGTCTCTCATCAATTCCCTCAGGTAACAACAATAAGTTTTTTTTTTTTTTTTTTGGGGTCTTAATTTTGACTGTCATTGTGTTTGTAAATGTTCTTACTTTTATTGTTTTTTTAGGTTTTTTAATATACCCAGATGATATATGTTTGTTTGGTTGATGGGAAAATGGAATGTTGTAGGAAATGAAAACAAAATGGAAAATTGGGTTTAGAACCAAAAATGAACTATTGACTGTGCTTGATAGCAGGGGTTTGGTGAAAAAGAGGGAGAGAACAGAGAATTGAATCATGGGTTATTCATTATTAAGGACCACATGAAGTAGATGCAATTTTTTTTTTTTTTCCTCAATTTATGATGTTCAATTTTATTGAAGAGCTCAATTAACAAGTAAAAATGATTGCTTGTTTGTCTTTTACTTTGCGTGGTTTTATTCATTGTCAAAAGGAGGGTTTAAAGATAATTAGTACGGGGTTCTTAATAATGTGAGTGGGAGCCTTGGTAATTGCCTGATGATGGAATTGCAGGAAACTAGTGGAACCCCCGTACATTGATTCAATTGAATGGTCGAGATGGCATATCTTTTGGGCGGATGAGAGAGTGGTGCCAAAGGATCATGAAGACAGTAACTATAAGCTTGCTTATGATGGGTTTCTTTCTAAGGTAGGATTGATTGTTGAAAGTTTTCTGATTCCATATTAGTAAGAATTGCTGTAAGATGGTGCATTCAGATTGTGCTGTTCTTTGTGGTATATTTATGCTTTATTTTGAATATTATGTTGTGTTTGGAAAATTATTATAGGAACTTTAAAAACTGTGGATCTAAGACTAGTGGCTGCACTGCTTAGGTGTGGCTTTATTTGGGTAGAAAGCATTGCCAGGACAATATTAAGGTCAAAGAGAACACTGGATCAGGCTAGTGAGAAAAGTTGTTAATATATTACGAACAAGTTTATGAGAGCATGGTTTGTTTATGACTTTGTTGTGGTTAAATAATTAGTTTGGTTCAGGTAAATAAGCAAAGGTTTGGGTATTATTAAATGATAAAATGATGTCTTATACCATTTCATGAAGTTTGTAATCATTCTAGATGCTTATCTATGATTTATATGAAAGTGTATTCTTGGTCATATGTAGTTAGAAGGCTGGCTCATCTTCTTTAGTTAACTTTTTAATAGCAAATTTTATTTTGTCTATGGCTGTTCTGTTTGTGACAGTCTTTAGTTAATTTAAATCTGTTAAAAAAAATTTTCTGGGTAGGTACCAATCCCCCCTGGCAATGTTTATGCCATCAATGATGCCCTGTCAGCTGAGGGTGCAGCTGAAGATTATGAGACATGTCTCAGACATTTGGTTAAGAGCAATGTTGTAGATATATCAGCAGCTAGTGGGTTTCCAAAGTTTGATCTCCAGCTGCTGGGTATGGGCCCAGATGGACATGTGGCTTCTTTATTCCCAGGCCACCCTCTGGTCAAAGAGAATGAAAAATGGGTCGCCTTCATTAAGGACTCTCCAAAACCACCTCCAGAAAGAATTACTTTTACCTTTCCAGTGATCAACTCATCTGCATATATTGCCCTTGTGGTGAATGGTGCTAATAAAGCTGGAGCAGTGCAAAATGCTTTAGGAAATAGTCAAAATTCTGAGAAGCTGCCTGTTGCAATGGTTTCACCTGAAGGGGAGTTGGCTTGGTTCTTGGATACTGCTGCAGCTTCAAAGCTGTAGGAGTGGGAATTTCTACAGCTTTGTGAGTTGATCAACATATATATCAGCGTGTTTTATCTTGTACTGTGGTTCTATCAGAGATCATATAGGTGTTCTGTTATATTTTGTGATCTCTGTGGTATGTAACAACTAGTAAGGTTTTTCTATTTTCTGTGATGGTAATAAAAGAATGGTTTAAATAATATCTGGTTTGATATGCGATTGGATTTTAGTTTTTGTTTTGTTCATCCTGTTTTTCTCCCTTACACTCACATAAATGTAATGTTTTTACATTTACTGATGACTAAAATGCAAATTGCACCCTTTTAAGTTTGGTGTCATTTTGATTTAGTCCCTCATATTTAAAATTTTTTATTTTAGTCCTTGATGCTTGACAGTTTTTTAATGTTGTCTTTCTGTCCATCCAGTTAATAATGTGGCTGTTAAATGCCATGCAAACCTACAATCATTACAACTGGTCCAATTACAAAAATCGTCAACTCATTTAAAAAAAAAAAGTTCCTCTCTCATCTCCATTCTCTCCCTTTTCTGTTGTCATTGCTGCTGCCCTCTTGCCCTCAATCATTTTTCTTCCTTTTCCATTGAGCTCTCCTACTGACCATTCACCTGGATTCGGGGAATTTTGTGTCATCATTATTGCGGTCTAAGATGGAGGAGTGAGAGGCCATGACAACAGCATTGGAGGCAATACCACAGTCACTGGCATGGGGACTGCACCCATGGCCGTGAGCGCCTTGCCTTCACCTTCAGCAGTCAGTGGGTTTTCTAACAATAGCACGAGTGAGCTTGCTATGGTGGTCTCATTGGCTCATTGCTCATGGAAGTTTGAAGCCCTCGCTTTTGGTTAGTGTAAAGGAGGTAAGGGATAATTTTTTTTCATGTTTAGTGTTTTTGAAAATAGGTGTCTAGTTTTCTAGGATTTATGCTACATATTTGTTTTGTTATGGACTAATCTTTCCCTTTACTGGGAATTAGAATGAAATTATAAGGTCATAAACTGTTTTCTTTTCTAAATTTGGCAACATAGTTCAGTAATTAAAGGGATTTTCTTTCTTTTCATTTTTTATTGATTTGTTTTGAGTTTGGGTGGGAAAGTTTATAACTCTGTGTGTGGTTTGAGTCCATTGTTGTGATCATGGATGTAGGGTTTTGATATAAAAAATAAAAGATTCTAGGAAATGGTTTCTGGGTTTGGCACTTTGGCTAAAAATGCAGCAAGATCACAGAAAAAGGTGATTCTTTTTTAATTCAAGATGGATTTTTCATGAAAAAATTGGTGTTAGATTTAAGTTTATATTTCAAAGTGTATGGTGGCTGGATGATTTTGCATGGCTGTGTTTTTGATGTGGTTGGAGAGTTAACTGGTGAAGGCTGGGGAGACAGAGAGGGAAGATAGATATTTTTTCCTGGTGTGTTCAAAATGACGTAGTTTTAAGCATCTCAGAACAACATTGGTTTGAGTTAAACAAAACGATGGATGTTACAAAGACGATGATAAACATTAGGGGCAAAGATGAAAATATTTAAACATCAGGGCCCAAAATCAAAATGATCTCAAACAAGGGAAAATTTATCATTGACCAATTTGTGCTGCTACATTTTTTTACCTATCAAAAAAAAAAAAAAAAAAAAACTTGTGCTACTCCACAGTGCAGTAATTAGTAGAGAAGGTAGCACAGTACTCTGCTGTTCCCATTTTTTTTCTCCCCTCCTTGTGACTCATTCTATAAAGAAACACACAGAAAATTTCTATATGTATATTAAATGAGAAACTAGATGCTATACATAATGTGACCTCTGTTCCTTATATAAGAATCTGAGATGAGCCAGAAATGTAAAACAAGCTAAGTAACTCTTACACGTGTGCCTAACTAACCTCCACATTTTAAGCTTAACTAAACTACAAATCGTTTACCTCTATGTACTTTCAAACCTACTTGTAGCTTAGACAGAAAATACACTGCTGTACTATCTGATCCGCATATTTCAATCTTTAATGCTCCCCCTTAAGATGGAGGAACAAAAACATTGAGTATACCCATCTTGTTAAGTAAGGAAAGAAACTGATGTGTGCTAAGTGGCTTAGTGACCAAATCAGCTAGTTGATGTTTGGTAGGAACATGGAAAGTCTTGATTACATTGGCTTGTATCTTCTCTCTTACCAGGTGACAATCTATTTCGATGTGCTTAGTCCTCTCACGGAAAACTGGATTTGCGGCTATGTGCAAGGCTGCTTGACTATCACAGTAAAGAGAAACTGGTCTGAGATGTTGCACATGCAGATCCTTCAATGGAGCTAACAACCAAACAACTTCACAGGTAGTAACAGCCATAGCCCTGTATTCTGCTTCTGCAGAAGATCTAGAAACAGTTGTTCGTTTCCTAGTTCTCCAAGAAATCATTGAATCTCCTAAGAATACACAATATCCAGTAACTGACTTTCTTTTATCTGGGCAAGAAGCCCAATCTGAGTCAGTATAGGCTTTCAAATGTAGCTGTGAATCAGCTACAAAAAATAGACCTTGACCTAGTTTTCCTTTGAGATACTGCAGTACCCTTTGTGCTGCTTGAAGGTGAATCTTTCTAGGCTTGTCCGTAAACTGACTTAGTTTATGTACACTATAGGTGATGTCTGGTCTGGTTAGAGTAAAAAACAAGAGTTTACCAACCAATCTCCTATACATGGAAACATCCTTTAACAACTCACCTGTATACTTTGACAACTTGCAATTTTGATCCATAGGAAACTTTGCAGGTTTAGAAGCTAGCACACCAGTTTCTTCAAGTAACTCTAACGTATACTTCTTCTGACAAAGACGTATACCTTTAGCTGTTCTAGCAATTTCAAGTCCTAAAAAGAACTTTAGAGGTCCTAAATCCTTGAGCTTGATTTGATCATGCAAGTAATTCTTGAAACTGTTAGCAGCCGCAAGGTTGTTGCTAGCAACCAAAATATCATCCACATACATGAACAATAAGAATTGTCTGCCCTTGAACCCGTGTGAACAAAGAGTAATCTGATTTTGATCGTTCAAAACCTTATTCAAGTATAGCACTTGTTAGCTTAGCAAATCATTGCCTACTAGCTTGCTTCAAACCATGCAGTGATTTATTCAACTTGCAAACCTGTAACTCCCCCTTGCTAGCAACCTCAGGAACATATCCAAGTGGCAAACGCATATAAACCTCTTCAAAGAGATCACCATGCAGAAATGCATTGTTGACATCAAGTTGAATGATGTGTCAATCCTTAATAGCAGCTATAGCCAAGAGGGTCCTCACTGTGACAAACTTAGCAACAGGTGAGAAAGTTTCAAAATAGTCTAACCCTTCTTGTTGAGTAAAACCCTTAGCCACTAAATGAGCCTTATATCTCTCCATACTACCATATGCTTTCAGCTTAATTTTATACACCCATTTAGAACCAATTGCTGTCTTCCCTGGAGGCAAAGAGGTTACTGTAAGTATCATTGGCAGCTAAAGCCTGCAGTTCAGCTAGCATAGCCTCTTTCCATTCAGGAATTTGGGCAGCTTGGTTGTAATGAGTAGTTTCAATATCAGTGAGAAGAGCAATGCTGAAAGCTTTATGAGTTTGGGTAAGTTTAGAGTAGGATAAAGTATCAGATATAGGATAGGTTGCATCTGGAAAAACAGGAGCAGCACCCTGAGCAAGAGAACAATGGTAGTCTTGTAGGTATGAAGGAGAATTGTGTGATCTAGTGGATCAACAATGGGAGAAGGCGGTGGAAGAACAAGTTCTAGAGGAGTATCTGTAGGTTGGAACTGCAGAAAATCTGCAGAATTCTGATGTGGGATCACGAGCATCTGAGATGGTTGAATGATTAGGTGAAAGAGTTTTAGAAGCTAAATCAAGAACTTTATAGCCTTTAATACCAGCCAGATAACCAATGAAAACACAGGGCTTAGCCCTAGGATCAAATTTGGATTTGTTCTGTGGAAGAGTTGAAACAAAACATAAGGAACCAAAGGTTCTAAGATGAGTATAAGAGGGAATGTGTTTAAGCAGCTTTTCACAAGGACTTTTGTTGTGCAATAATGGAAAAGGCAGCCTAGTAATGAGGTAAACAGCAGGTAACACACACACGCCCCAAAAATGTAAAGGAAGATTGGATTGAACCTAAAGCTCTAGCAACCTGCAAAATATTCTGGTGCTTTCTCTCAACCACAGATTTTTGTTGAGGGTTTCCAACACAAGAAAACTGATGAAGAGTACCTTTGTTTTGGAAAAAATCTGGAAGTTTAAGTTCAGGAGCATTATCTGATCTAAAACATTTAATTTTGGTGTGGAATTGTGTTTCAATCATTGAAAAGAAGGCTGGTATGTGTATAGAAGACTCAGACTTTGATCTTAGAGATAATTCCAGGTTGTTCTAGTGCTATCATCCACTAAGTTAAGAAAATACTTATAACCTTCTAAGGTAGGTGTTGAAAAAGGTCTTCATGTATCACAATGAATGAGATCAAAAGCATTAGGAGCCACATGACTAGCATTAGGAAAAGGTAGTCTTTTCTGTTTAGCTAAAGGGCAAATAGAACAAGAAAACTGAACATCTTTATTCAAAGTAATTTGTGGAATACATTGAGAGAGCAATAGCTGTCTAGAAATGGAGGGATGTCCAAGTCTAGCATGCCATAGATGAACATTATGACACTTAATCTTGACAGAAGTAAGAGAATCAAAACAAGCAGATACAGATTCTGCAAAAGTCTTATTTTGACAAGTAACATTTGAAGCAATATCAATGGAAAAAGAAGGAAAAACAGTAGCACTTGTATCCAAAAGATACAAGTTTTCCTTTGCTCTACCAATCCATTCGTCTTCCATGGTTGAAGGCCCTGAATAAAGCAAAGGGTGTCCAGAAATATCAAACAATAAGGATTATTTCTAGTCAACTGACTTATTGAAATCAAGTTAAAAGAGAAGGTTGGGACACAAAGGACATTAAAAAGATTGAGAGTGGATGTTAACTGTATTGTCCCTATGTGAGTTACAACTGCCTTATGTCCATTGGGAAGATTGACAACAAGATTAACAATAGAAGTAATGGATGTAAAAAATGAAATTGAATGGACCATATGGTCAGTAGCTCCTGTGTGTAAGATCCAATCTTGAGATGAAACTAAGGAAGATCTTGTAAAATTAGCTGAAAACACCGAGTGTTCTAGAGAGTTAAAAGGGTTACCTGCCATGTGATGCAAGGCTGCAAAATTGAAGCTTGTGGGTCAAAAGCTGCAAAGGTAGAGGCTTGTGGATACGAATCAGTAGATTGAGTCACCGCATGAGCAATTTGTGGCCCAGCAGATGGGGCTAATGCCTGAGAAGACCGAGAATCAATAGAATTGGTCTCCATTTCAGAAAATTGTGAACTTAGCATGGCCACATGTTTCATGAGTTCTTGACATTGAGGCTGAGCCTGTGATAGTGCGAATTTGGGAATATCAGAGAAAGCTTGACCAGGAACCCCAGTAGCAGATTGATTAGGAACCATGGCTGCTGCAGCTTGATGTGGTTGACTTCCTCTTCCTTTATTCCTATGTCCAGGTGGTAAACCATGGACTCTATAGCACTTGTCAATTGTATGGCCTTTCAATCCGCAATGAGAACAAAATGGCTTGTCTTTGTTCTTGGAATTATATCCATAGCTAGCAGAACTCTCAGTTCTTGTGGCCAACAAAGCAGATTCCACAATTGTATTCATCTTCAACCCAACCGATCTTTGTTTTTCTTCCTGCTGAATTAAAGAAAAAACCTAGTTGATAGAAGGAATAGACTCTAGCAATAAAATTTGCCCTCTAACATTGGCAAAAGACTCATTTAGCCCCATGAGAAATTGAAGTACATATTCTTCTTGAAACAAGTCGTGAACTTTCATCATAGCAACACAAGGACAGTTAGGTAAAACTCTGTAACTCACTAATTCTTCCCACAAACACTTCAGTTTAGTGAAATATTCCCCAACATTAAGGTTTCCTTGTACATGGCAAGCTAAAGCTTTCTTCAATTCAAAAGTTAAGGACCATTTCTTTGAATGAACCTAAATTTCGATCCATCCAAGTTTCATGAGCTTTATCTGAATAAATCTCACTGCTAGCTATATCTGTAGAAAGTGCATTGATGATCCATGAGAAAACCAACCATGTCATTACACCTCCACCACGCTTGATACAATGGAGAATCAGGATCAGATGGCTCTGGAATTGAACCATTAACAAAACATAGCTTGTTCTTTGCTGATAAAGCCTTGGTCATTGATCTAGTCCACCATGGACAATTCTCTGTTGTGAGTGGTTTTGAAACCAAAACGATCCCCGGATTATCTGCACTAGGAGGAAAGTAAGGACTCGATGGTTTATAAATATCATCAGCAATTGAAGAAGATCGAGTTGGAGGAGCAGAATGAGAACTTGTATTCTCAGTAGAAGCCATGGAAATCTTTCAGCTAAGCAAGAACAAAAGCTTGGAAGGAGAAAAAAGAGAAAACAGAGAACAAAATACTTTTTGGAAAGCAAGAAAATCAAAGAGAAAGAAATTAGTTGCGGAAGGAGATTGTTGCTCTGATATCAGATAAAGAAACACACACAAAATCTAGAGAGAAAATTTCTATATGTATATTAAATGAAAAACTAGATAATATACATATTGTGACCTCTGTTCCTTATATAAGAATCTGAG
Source organism: Quercus robur (assembly GCF_932294415.1). Taxonomy (NCBI): domain Eukaryota; kingdom Viridiplantae; phylum Streptophyta; class Magnoliopsida; order Fagales; family Fagaceae; genus Quercus; species Quercus robur. Next base: position 19,520,013 of record NC_065538.1, read on the forward strand.
ATGAGCTGGAAATGTAAAACAAACTAAGTAACTCTTACACGTGTGCCTAACTAACCTCCACATTTTAAGCTTAACTAAACTACAAATCGTTTACCTCTATGTACTCACAAACCTACTTGTAGCTTAGACAGAAACTACACTGCTGTACATCAACTATCTGATCTGCATATTTCAATCTTTAATGCATTCTCTATTAATTTGATGGCTGATGCTTTAGCTTCTAAAAACTAGATCCTTGTACAGCAGTACAGTACATTTGTTTCTCTATTGACTTATGATTGTTTGGGCTATTGTAGAAATCTATAAACATAAATTTATTTCTAAATAATTTCTTCCAACCACGGCTGAGTTGATTTTACATTTGTTGTCTTTTGAGAATTGTATTATTTATCAAAACAATAGGTGTGTGCAGAGACGATGATTCCACCACTATTCTGCATTTTGTGGTGCAAAAAGGCAATGTTTAAACTAATTTTTTGTATTTGCCACTGCTTAATTGGCAGATACAACTGATTAGGTCAATCTAAGACAACATTTGTCTTGGAGATTTAATTAAGTTTCTTGATTGATATCTCTAATATAATATGATTTTTTTTCATCCTTTTTTACTTCGTTTCTCCATTATCTGAAGATATATTCTGCCACACTTCGTGCATTGGTCAATGGTCAGACCTCCATATGATGATGATGATCATATTAGTGATGAAGATGATGTTGAGAAAGAGCTTGATCTTGATGTAAGGAAAATGTCTATCACACCCAGGAACCCATTGAGTTAATGGATTTCGAATGGATTAGATGAACCTAGAGGAATGCCTGCAAGAATCAGACCCTCGACAAGTCCAGAGTCTTTGTGATGTCAAAGTCCTTTTTGTCTTTGACTCTGCTGGAAGAGATGAAAACAAAGTCTACCTTGCTTGTGCTGAACAGAAGAACATGCTTCTAAATATGACATATTATAGCTCAGTTAACCTCAAATGTGTGCTGCTCAGCTGACTGGAAGTAAAAGTTTAGCCAGCCATTACAATTTTGGGCTTTTTATTTGTGATCTATGACTTTTTCTTTTCTTCTACTGCGAAGAATTGTAAAATTAATTAAAGAAGCTGATTAGTACATGTCCGATATGAATTTTGAGTTGGTCCATATTGATTGTAATAGAAGAAATACAGAGGAGTGGATAACTTCATTGTGATGCATTGGATCTCCAGCTTGTACATTTTTTGTATTTATGATTAGATTTCTTCTTAGGTCTTTGGGGGCCTTTTTGACATGAGAGTTTGTGGAGCACTTTGTGCTTTACATGTGTCTGGCTTCCCTGGATTCGGGTCATGTTGTATATTTTGAGACACAGCTACAACTGTTTAGATTATAAGCGGCATTGTTATACATCTTTAGTCTTTAATTGCAGTGGGTGCTATCATCAGCTGGTGATGTTCTAGTCTTCTTGTGTACTGTTTTAACAGAATTACTGTCTTAGAAAATTGAACAACCCAACTTGTTGAAAGATTGGTAAAAGCATATAAGCCCAAAATTGAATTTGACAATCATGTTTACGAGAAGTTTGAAGTTTGAGAATAGGAGGTGTCTAAGTTAACCAAGAACTGACACATCCAAACATGAAGTGAATCAGCCTGGCATTCAAGTTAATTTTGTTAAATGTTAAAAAATAATAATAATAAATAAAAAAGAAGAAAAAGAAAAGGCTGAGAATGCTTTTAGTCAAACTGACATTTTCTAATTATAAATTGGGTAAGACAATTTCTAATTATAAATTGGATAAGGCTTGAGTCTAATGTTTAGTTGTACTGGATCAGTCAAGATATTGACATATATCCACTTTTGGACATGTGTCATCATCTTAATGAGTCAAACACAATTGGACACTAGATCCAAGCTAAGTCCTTACAAATGGGTGAGGCTTGGGTTTAGTATTTAGTTACGTTGGATTAGTTAGGTTAATGACACCTTATTTAACTTTTACATTTCACATACATTTGGTAATTGTGTACCATACAATAGCTAGGGTTATTTCACACAGTATCGGCATATGGGTTTCACAGGTATATGGGCCCTATCAATTGGGAAGCATTGCATGCATGTACTAACTGCAGGAGATGTGTATACTTTTATAGTTTTGCACTTTTGCTATCTCTCTAGTCACCAGACTCGCACAGAATCACCGACTGGCTATTGTTTCTATGTTCCAAGTTCCAACTACTACTTAATCACTGAGATCGTACAACAGTCATATTGTAATTTACAATAAGTATCGTAAATCAATTTTTATTATTATTTTATTTTAATTAATGTAACGTTTCATAAAATGGTACACAAACATGTTATAAAATGAATTTTGTTAATACTTTCATAGGGAGAATGTATCTAATGAAAATTGGTTTATGGAGCCCCCGTTGCATTGGTGGGCCCCACAAACTTGTGAGGACCCACATGTTATACAGGATGCTAATTTTATTACGGAGTATAAGAAAATGTGCATTTAATTCTCTATTAAACGATGTTTTTATATCTTCTTCCATCTCAAATTGTTGATATATTTCAAAATGTAGTCATTTTAAAAAAATTAAGAAATAAAATGTCAGTTTCTTTAAAACCTTTTCCTCTCTCTTCGTGTATATGTGTTAAAAATACTTAGTATTCTAAAAAAAAAATATTAAAAAAAATACTATTCTTTCTATAAAGTTTAAATTAATGAGGGTAATTTTGAAAACTTGTACATTTTTAATTGATAAACAATGCGTTAAATAATGTTTCCTTAAAAAGTTAGATTAATAAAAAAAACCAATAATTTGGGAGAAAGTTAGTACATTTTAAAAAAAAATTAAAGCAAAATTATGTACAAATATCAAGAATATCTCATGTGAGTGATGCAACCACAATATATTTGTAGTGAAAATACAATTTTGGTTCTTACATTTTCGTAATAGTCAATTTGATCCATATTATTTTTAACTTGTCATTAATTTGGTCTTACCGTTGACTCACTAATCAAAATTGACTTTAAGTTGAAAATAACATGAACCAAATTTATTACTATCAAAATGTAGGAACCAAATTAATTGTAACCCTAAAATGTAAGGATCAAAATGATATTTGTTGTTATGTTTGCATGTGCAAACCAAATTAATAAATTATTGATAAATGTTTCTCATTTTGAAAAATGTGCATTACGAATTTACAAATCAAAATATTTATTATTTCGTAACTTATAAGAGACTTATTAACAAGATATATATAATCAAAATTAACTGTAAGTTGAAAATAACATGGATCAAATTTACTGCTATCAAAATACAATAACCAAATTGATAGTAACCCTAAAATGTAAGGTCTAAAATGATATTTTTTTATTATATTTGTATGTGCAAACCAATAAACTATTGATAAATGTTTTCATTTTGAAAAATGTTTGTTGCGAATTTACATCTCATAATAAATATTTATTATTTCCTAACTATAAGAGACTTATTAACAAGATATATATATATATATATATATATATATATCCTACAAGAGATGGGTTCAAGTTACACCTGGTGTAACGTGTAACTCTAAAGAGTTACACATTTTTTTAAACCATTGGATTTAAGTAGCTCTAACGGTAAAAAAAGACACTCATTAATGATAATATTTAGATTAGGATTTCATTAATTATTCTTTATTTATTACATTCCATACCTATCTCTAAACCTAAAAAAAAAGTATACGTCTCTCTCTCTTTCTCCTCCACTATTGGTTTCTCTCTCTTTCTTTCTCCTTCACTGCTCTTCCACCTCCATGGCCAGGTTGCCGGCAGAAAGAAAAAAAAAAAAAAGCTGCAGCCACTAGACGCACAATTGGAATTTCTAATCACCAGATTCACCACACTTTGCTTGGGCCTTTGGTTTATTTAAAAGGAACTGATAATTTCACATATTTTGTAGCCTATAAGGCCCATACGCGACTGAACTAGTGCTCCATATATGATTATTGGAATGTAAACTCGTCCACTACAAAATTTTGAAGATGATCAGTACTAATGCGAATACCGCAATACCAAGTTACTAACTAAATTGACTAACATTTTCACCAAAAAAAAAAAAAAAACTAAATTGACTAACATATTGGTCCATAAAATTTTTCTCCTGCATGTGCTTTTGCTATGTTTCCTTTTGTAATTAAGCAAAATTGAAAAGAATATCCAGAGCCTAGACCAGTAGTTTTTGCTTGTTAGGTGACAGATCCACCAAGTCCTTTTCAGTGTAACACTAAATTAAGTCGTTATTTGAGTTGTTATACTAGATATGTCACACTTTCCCAACCTTTTTATTTTTATTTTTTGGGTTGTTGAAGTCTGAATTCTGAACAAACAAATATAAGAACAAAACCTTTTGGGGGAATAATACATTTAATAATAAGGTTTAACTTTTTATTAGATGGACCATAAAATACATTTAATAATAGGGTTTTATTTTTTATTTGTTCATGTTGATGAGGCAAGGAGCATGCTGGTGAGATTGGAATTAAGAGAAAGGCAGTGGAATTGATTTGGGGAAAATCAATGGAGGAGAAAGAGAGAGAAGAGAAAAATGTGAATCATGGAGGAGAGAGAAAAAAACATAGACCATTTTTTTGGGTTTAGAGATAGGTATAGAATGCAATAAATAAGGGATAATTAATGAAATACTAATCAGAATATTAATATTAATGAGTGTATTTTTTGACCGTTGGATTTACTTAAATCCAATGGTTTAGAAAAGGTGTAACTCTTTAGAGTTACACCAGGTATAACTTGAACCCATCTCATCCTACAAATGATTAATTTGATTATTACTGCAGTTATTTTTAATAAAATTAATGGTCCAAATTTTGCAGGCAGAGAGAAGCAAAAAGCACTGTTAGACACATTATTTATTGGGCTGAACTGTATGGTCCAATAAATTTGTATTGAAAACAAGTGCCACAAAATATTGAACTCAAATAAAAACACAAATATTAGCAAAAACCCCAATTTAAACGTATATATCGTCCAATACATCAAATTAATTTGACACAATACGATCTATATGATACACATATATATGTGTTATACGATTCGTAAGCATATTCAATATAGACGATACAATATTTTTTGGCTCAATTCAGCACATATTTAATGATAAGAATCACCATTGTGTCCAATACTAACAACTTTACTCATACTTATAAACAAGCCACCTTCTTGCATAACCTACGGTTTAGTTTCATGAAGATAGGCTTTCATTTTTTTTTTTTTTTTTCCCTTGGAATTCCTGTAGCCAATGATTTCCCGAGAAAGTACATTTATACTTCTTAATTACTATTGTTATTTTTTTTTTTTTGCATCTTAGGGTTTCAAGCATATATGCAACATTTAATCAATCCTTAAAAAAAAATTTCTCACATAAGATAATTTCCTTTGAAGATTAGCCTTCCCAGGGAAAATAACAGACAGTACACTATTTTGATTATTAGACTCCATTTTGATTGTGATGCTTGGAGACTATAGATGGTATGACATCATAAACCTTCAAAGATAAATCTTAGCACACCTAAATTTAATTGTTTTTTCCTCTCTAGAAAATTACTCTATCAAAAAAAATTTTCACATGGTAGACTAAAACACATTTTCTTACACTTACAATAAAAGTACAACACATTTTCCTACACTATTAGTAAACCTCATATTTGATATTTCAGTTTATTATACAAATGGAATCTTTGGTGGTTGCTAAGAGTCTTATGATTTAATGATATTATCCAGTTCTCTCCACGAAGAACACGGATTTAATCTCCCTACCCCACAAATTGTCAAGGGAAAAAGAAAAAAAAGAAATCCCTGATTACTAGAGTTTTAAATGCAATCCTAAACAAGTGTGGTCTTCACTTGAGAAGAGTAAGAAAAGAGGAATATTGTAACATTGCCTCAATCATGAAATATAGTTGGTATCCTTATTTGTTATATAGGTCAAGCAATTGGCTAAAGAGAAGTCCACAGCATATATGTTAAAAAAAATTAATTGAGTTTGGATCCTAAACGGAAGGGATCCAGCTGAAAATGTATACATAATCAATGTATAGACAAAATAAAATAAAAAAATAAAAAATAAAAAAGTATAGAAATCCCACTCAATTGGAGAAATTGGGATCAAAGATAGTTCACACCACCCCCCCCCCCCCCAAAAAAAAAAAAAAAAAAGGAAAAAAGAAGAAGCAAATTATTGAAAGAAAATATGTAAGCCAATTTCATAATAATTGAGAATTTATTGTTATGAACCAATATGTACAGCCTCTACAGCATCATCTACAATATCATCAGACTCATCAACTATCATCTCATTTTTAAAAAGCAGTTTTAAGTATGGAAGAACCTTTGGAAGTACTGGCAAATCTGCTATATTAACATATTAACACTCATCATGTCAAATGCAATGCAAGTCTTATGCATGTGTCTCATCAAATATTGGAATTTTTGGATATCTCTGGCTGAAGTGGGTAAGGATAATGCGGTACACCCCAGCAGAGTCCCCAACTTCTATTGCTTCCATTGTTGTGCTATGGTTTCTTGCTATAGCCTCATCCACCATGCCATCCTCAAAAGTAGCCTGCAACATTGACAAGGACAATTAGTCAATTACAGTCTATAACAATAATTTTACCTTGAACATGCTGATTAATAATTCAACACCTACAAGAAAAGTCAAAACAAGCATGAAAAAGTTACACATTCATCTGATTTGCCACTGAACAGTGTATAAACGACTTCATCTATAATGGAAGTATAATTATACCATGCTTCAAAATGCACCTTGTCTGGGATTTTTTTAATAAGTAAAATGTACCATACATGGGAATTTGATTTAGAATTTATATCTGATTGGACCGTGCCTGCTTGGCAACAGTTTTTTCTTTTAATTTTTTTAGCTTAATTGCTTATGGATAGCTTTTTAAAGTATCACTTCTTCTGGGTACAACTATAACTTACTTTCAAAAAAAATAAGCAAATAAGCTTTTAGCAAAAAAGTTACATCCAACCGCATTGAAATAATTTAATTTTAATCCTTTTCATCAATACATTGCCACTGAACATCTTGGAGCAGACCCATAAAAAATAGTATAAAATAAATAAAAAGAAGGAAAAGGGAGAGATAAGGAGGGGGAGGGGGGAAGAGAGAGAGAAACAAAGCATCTTCTCAGGACCTTTCAAACAATTATAATCATAAATATCATTAAATTTTATTCAATATTATTCTAATTTTATTTTTGAAGCTTCAACATATCTTTTATTTTTTTATAATTCAATAGTTACAATAAGAGGGACAAGGGGATTTAAACCTTGATTCTCCTAGTAAAGGAGGGTAGGTTATTGCCACTAAGCTACAAGACTATAGGCAAAAAGGGAAGAAAATTGGTGTATAACAATCTCAGATTGCATCATGTTATCGAGGGAAGAAAACAATTTCTGTAAACTATAATGATAAACCGGGAAAAAAATCAGTGATAACTTGCCTCATGTATAAGAACTGTTGCACCATGGGATGCTTCTATCAATTCTGGGCAGGGCCTGGTGTCGCCTGAGTACACAATCTTCCACCCTGGTATCACTTTTCCAACGCTATTGATTCTCTTTGCTGCCTTCAATGCAACACCAAATGCCTGTGGACAGTGCACGACGGGAAAACTAACCAAGGCCTCTAAACCAGCTTCCCTTAGTGCTTTCTTCAAGGTCTTCAGGATTGGCAAAGCCATCCTATTATCAACTGGACTACCTGGTCTCTTCCAATAGCTCTGCATTTGGGATCCTCTAGCAAACAGAGTACAATCAATGTTCTGTCCTGTTGGGCCATCTAAAATTTTATTGGTCATATCCTCAACCATGGCTCTTCAACAAAAACTTTACTATCTTGCAAGGAAGTTATCTCCTCTGTCTCTCTGGACCCGTGCCAGAACTGACTGACACATTGGGCAGCATCTACAATCTCTGGAATCTCTGTCACTAACTCATCAATGATTTCTGTGGGAGTCGCTGAATTTGGAATACCAGATCTATCCAACCCAAGGTGCTCATAAGGACGCAAAGTGAACTGTTCAACATACAGAAGAAAAAATGCCATCATTATATGGCGTGCGTCTATAAAAGATCAGAAAAATCAAGAGCCTCATAATATATCTTTAACGCATGCCTTCTGGAACCCACCATGATATTTTCGCGATCTGACTTCACTGAATTTCCGAGTTGCAGTTCACGATACTTTGGGTCAGGTTTAAGACCAAGAGACATAGATTTGGCTGGGTCAAATTTCCCCTTAATCTCAGGCAATTCACAGACATATCACCAGGCTTCATTATAGACCCTGTTTTTCCATTTGGATCCATTCTCACATCTAGACCCCTTTCTGAAGGATTCTGCATGACAGGTTCTTCATTCAAGTGTGGAGACCCATCCAAGCAACTTGGTCGTAGGAGAATGGCTGATATCTTGACAACCTCATCATCAATGAGAACAATGGGTTCCTGAAACTGACTTGAATCAGGCATAGAAGCAGTATCAGAACTTAACATGGGCCCAAAGCTTCGAGTGTGAACCATGGCAGCATTTGGGATGAAAGACTTCATGGCATCAACTAGATACTTAAGATCTGATGGACCCCAAACATTGACCTTCAAAACAACAGAAACTCTTATTAGAAATAATATAAGATAGAATTGCAAATCAACATTTTACAAATTAACTGGAGAGACAATATATATATATATATATATATTTTTTGATCTGATACTCACAGACATTCCTTCGTCTCCCATGCCAGCCAAAGTCAATAGTAAACCTGTGGAGTTAAATTGAGCAATTCAGTGGCCTGAAGAACTCTCACTTGAATTACTATTCAGACATTTAGACACACTACAGATGTTTATATACTACAAACTAAAACATTTTCTTTGGTTATAATCCGAAATTGAAATACAGTTAATGATCACAGAGACATCATTGCTGATCTATCAAGATACAAACCTGGAAGACCACGCGCAGTCTCTGAGCAGACTCGAGAGAGAAATATGTGATCTATCTGAAGAAAGATACAAAACATTAATGTCTTCCCACATGCAGGAAATATCTGATTTATCATTTTTATTAACAGAAGTTGGAAAAAAAACTTTATATATATGTATTTACACAGTAAAGAGTGAAGTTTCCAGACATCTCATACCTTTGATAACTTAATCTAATGCTCTGTGCAAAATCGTTGCAATCCCTGCAATGAGAATAATAAATTAAGATAAATAAACAAATAAATAAATTCCATAGGTTTATACAAGTTTTTTTTTTTTTTGGGGGGGGGGGGGGGGGGTGGGGGGGGGACTATGCCTTGAATTAGATATGAGCATCAAATTAAGTTCAGTTTCATTTCTAAATTTTGATTAAAAAATAAAAATTCAGTTTCAATAAACACTCGACAATGACAAACCAGTATTTTAGAATCCACGTGTTCATCTTAGATTAGACTCTAATTGAATTCCAATTTGAAATCTAACTGGATTTTCTCTCAACTTCACCTATTAATATATATATAGATATTGATTAGTTTCAAATTCCTTTAACTCTTTGTTAATAGAGTTTTAGTTGGAATATAATTTATAATTTCTTAAAATTTTAAAAACAAAGTTTTACTTTACCTAATTCATATAATATAAGATAAATAAAATTATAGTTAGAGTAGAATTTTATAAATTCTTGAGGGATCAACATTATAGTTTTGCCAATGAGTTAACTCTGAGATGACAAGGGAACTAATATATGTAACTTAAAGCAGTCACATCAATCTCAATATTCGTATTCAATATGCTCATTAGTTTAAATCAAAAAAAAAAAAAAAAAAAAAACTCAAACCTTTTTCCGTTTTTAGCTACTTCATATTCTCAAGTACATACACTAGGCTCTTTTACTCTTTCTCCAATTTATTTAAATATTATTAAAATTTAACTATTTTTTTTCTGGGCATGTTTGGATGGTGAGAGGGAAAAGAAAATCATAGAATGCTTTTCTCAACAAGGTCTCAAATCATCAACCAAGAACAAAATGAGCCAAGCCAAAGCCCAGAGCAGAGAACCAGGACTAAAGCTAGTTAAGAAGATACCCATTGAGTCTTCCCTTGAGAAACCCACACTAGGGCCTCAAAGAGAAGATGAGAATACCGACCCTCTTGTACGAAGCAGCAAAGCAAGCTTGTGTAGCTCTCTTGAACTGGTTGGGGAGCTCTGGTGGAGAGATTGAAGTAGACGTTAGGCACTAGCATTAGCATTAGCCTTAACAAAACCTCATTTTAGCAAAAATTTGGCTAAACTCAACCAAAAACACCCCTGCATTAGCCTCAACAAGTTGTCCAATTTTCTTTTTTAATCTATGAAGTATGAACAAAGCTAATTTTTTTTATTTGTTGTACAATAAAGGAAATATGAGAGTAAAATTAGACTTGAATTACTTATTTTCTAATGGTCATCCACCACGTCATATGATTTCCAATACTGAATACATATATCTCCCTTTGTTCTTTGTCTCTCAGTGCTTCTCCATTGCTATTTGTCTCTTACAATGAGATTTGAGAATATATTGGAAATGGGAGAGACTGTAGGGGACAAGGCATTAACTTGGGTGGCTACATTTCTACCCTTAATAAATAGGATGGATTGCTAACAAGCTGCTTAATGCGGATAATGAACAAGGGCATGCAAGAGATATTGCCTACCTTTTGTAATTAGGGTGGGTGGCTGAAAAGTCAGTCATGTGAAAATAAACAGAGAGATATATTTAACATTATTGTTTTCATTTGTTCTGTGAGACTCTCTTACAAAGTGTGAAATAAGGGGCTAACAATTGATTGACGTGATGAGCAACATTAGAGATATTAGGTCTCCAATATCTCTCCAATGGCTAGGATTGAGAATTGAAAAAAACAACTTTCAAATTGAATAAAAAAAAATGAGCAAATAAAAAAGTGAAAGTGGTAAAAAGTTTTTAAGAGTAGGGAGGGGGTAATTGCATTAGGTGTGGTACCACATCCGATCTTGATCCCAACTAATAGTAAGACATCTAACTACTCTTGAAATAGTGTGGCATGAGTAGCTCACTGTCAAGGAGGAGTGAGTCATGTATTAGTCTTGATAGGAGTTTCAACAATCTTACTACATACAAGAGATTTTTATGAGAAAAGAAATTTTTAAGGCATACTTAGCCTATGTTAGAGCATCTCTAACAAACTCTCTAAACCCAAAATCCTCTTTAACTTGGAGAGTAAACCCACAAAATGTTACTCTAACGGACTCTTTAAGTTATTGTTCCTTAGCAAAAAATCATTTGCTAATGAACAATAACTCTCTTGGTCTGATGACCTACTGTTCATTAGCAAAAGGATTAACTAGAATAAAAAATTCAACTAACCTATTAAAATATTCAATTTTTTTCTCAACATTCACAATGGCTAACAACTTGACCCAATTCCTCTCTCTCTCAAATGTCTCTAAACTCAAGAGAAGACACAATCCAAACACAAACGAAAGCACAAAACATAAACTTAAAACTAATCAAATAAATAAAGAAGACACAAGCCGATCTAACCTATTTGGGCAACGTGTCCTTTCAGCTATAGGTAGGAGACGGAAGCGGGGTGGAGTGAATGACTTAGCTTTGCACGGTGAACGCCGATTTCCGTTGGCTTGAGTCCTCTGAGTGACTCTCTTTTCAAATTTTGGAACTCTCTCTCTCTCTCTCTCTCTCTCTCTATAGAAATAAATTTGTGGTCCTTGTGTTTTTGAGTGAAAATGTGTGATCTTTTAAATATTATTTCTTTCTCAAAAAAACGGAATAAAAAAATGATAGAGAATTTATTAGAAAGTGTATTTGAAAATGTAGGTATACAAAAGGTAAAAGCTACTGTTTACTCGTTAAATAATACAAAAACATAGAGAGCGCTAAAAATGCTCTTAGATAACCATTACTATCAATAGTGAAATTGAATTTAACATCAAACCCATCCGAATCTGATCGAGACATACCCAAAACAAGTCCAATCCACTGGCAGCTAGACTCAGCCATGCCCAACTAAGAAAGGATAAGTGAAATTAGAACAAAAGTGATTCTAACATGATGTTGAGTTGGAATTTTTATTGACATGATAAATTTGGATTAGGCCAACTCCTACACATGGCAGGTATCGTAGGTTGAGAGATTACTAGTAATATTGTCCCGATGGTATTTCTTCAACTCTAGTTTTAAATGCATGTTATATGATTTGGCAAGTCCAGAAACACCAGCAGCGAGTAATTGGTAAGCTATAGTTCATAAGAGTGTTACTTAAAGTAACTGGTAGTAATTATTGCAGCAGAGTGCAGTTGAAATCAAATACTGGGTTGTGAATGGATATACCGTGGTTGCTAAAATGCTAAATTTAAGCCCTACACAAATGAGACATATGAGAAGCCACGTATTGATCTAAATTAAAAAACTGGGATCATTTTCAATAAATTTCTGACAAAATTTGTTATTTGTGATGCTGGCTGTCCCAGCAAGATTTTTGAAGTATTGTACTGACTTGCTGTAATATTTTCTTTGAAATATAATTTGCTAATTCCTCAGGGGCGAAAAAACTGGCAAAATAATATAATTGCCATTCAAAAAATATAACAGATAACATTGTATAGGAAAGCGATAAATGTTTCCAGTCATTTCCACGCTTTCCTCCCACGAAACTGTTTGCCTGCACGCTGTTGTTTCTTCTTCTTCTCTAGTTGAGACCTTGCTACCTTGGCTTTCTTTGCTGCCATAGGCAGATTCTTCTTGCGCTCCTTCTGCCTATTGCTCAGACCACCAGTCTGTCCAATGACAAAATGGTACAAGAAAAATTCAAATAAAGTAACTATATGATGGCATCACAGCCTAATACTTATCATAGATTGAACACGATAAGTAATAAAAAGAAAAAGGATAAGATGTTCAAGGCTGTGCTATTCTTAATTATCTTATAGGTTAAAGTTGTAACATTATTGAACAGAAAGAAAGAAACAAAGATAGCATTGGAGAGAGAGAGAGAATCTGAAGCTAAGGGGCTGGTCAAATAACACCTTAAGGAAGAAGAGAGGAAAGCATGGGTTTTCAAGAGATTGAGGAAAGGAAAATTAAACCAAGTATTTTGCCATTATACCCTCCTTTTCCGCTATTAGTTTGTGGATAGATTGTAAAAGTGGACCTGTGAGGGAGGGGATCTTTCCCTCTCTGATTCTCACCTTTTTTTTTTTTTCATCTAGAGGATCCAAAAAAGGGAGGGGAGCTATCCTTCCCTCCCTCATTTTCCAGATCTTTCCCACCAACCCCTTGATACAGGCTGTTTGGATTCTGAGGTAAGGATGTTATACACATAATTCTCAAATTCAAAGCCTAACTTAGAAGAGAACTAATGAATTGCACACCAATTTAACATCAGTATTCTAAAAGGCAAGTATATGAAGAACATGAAGTGTCAGAAATGGAATTACCTTTTTCTGCTTTACAGACGTTCGAGCCTGGTACTTCCCCCTGTCCTCCCTCCCTGCCCTAACTAACGCTAATCTTTCCTCCTTGCTCATCTTCTTTTTTACATGAAACTACAAAATACATGAAAAAGTGGATCAGTATAAGTTTTAAAGGAAGAATCTTATGTGTTAGGAGAAAACAATTAAACATAATGAGACAAAATGAATATGTTGCAATAGATTTACAATATGAAAAACTTCTGCTTTGTAACATAGAATGCATTTCCAACTTAAAAACCGTTCCAACACTCAATTGCTCAATGTACTTTTTTCAATCAGTAAGTTTACACATGCACCTAGTTGGTTTAGAACCCACACACAATGTTCCTATTTCTGAAGGCTTCTTGCTCCCCACCCCCTCTTTCCATGTAGGGAGGTAACCTTTCACCTTAGCAGCAACTGCAGGAGGTCCCCCCCCACCCCCCCACAACTCTCTTTTTTCCTCTGACTCCTTTGATGACAGGATTCATTCTCTTCATATAAAATAAATGAACTAAGATACACGAGCCAGTAAAGAAATAGAAAACTTACTTCAAGTTTGGCAGGATCGACTCGTTTAGTACTCAGTTGATCAGAACTTGGGATACCCTTTCTTAACCCATGTTTAACCAAAGCATCATTTGCATCCTTCTTTGCCTAATAAAATAACCACAAAAGCACCCAATAATCAACATGCAATGTTATGAAATCTAGTATTACAAATATTAAAGAAACTTTGCATCATCGTTTTCCATGGCACAAAGTTAAAAATTAACCCCATTTTTTCCTTCAAGTCTGATAGCAATACAATACCTTCAATTCCTTGATTCTTTGGAAGTCCTCATTAGAAAGAATTCCATCAGTTGAGTCTGGTGAGGTTTGCCCCATCGTCACTCCTGCCAATCTCTTTAGAGCCCGAAGGCTTGAGTCAGCAGCAAGCAATTGTCCATCAAAATCAGACAACTTCCTCTTTTTTGCTTTAGATTCTCTTCCTCCAGTTTCACTATCCCTAGTTTTGCTGGAACATTTTGCTGCCTCCATCTCCTCCTCTTCTTTCCCATCATCATCATCATCATCATCATTGTCACTAACATCACTGTCATCACTATCAATAATGTTATTTCCATCTTCATTTTGAGCTACTTCATCATCTTCTAATTCATCATCTTCACTTCCAGTAATATCACCATATAGCTGATTTTCTTCATCATTGCTGGCAACATCAACCTCATTATCATGATCATCATCAGAATCATTGGATGAGGACCTTTCAGCGTCACTAATATCCTCCTCATTATTGTCATCTTCTTGTAATAACTCTACACCAGGAACATTGCTGCTCACATTGACTTCTCCATATGCTTTTGGCCTTGCCTTCGGGTCTGTAGGGCGCCCACGATCCTTCTTGATTAGCAGTGCGGGGCAAACCTGCACATAAATGAATTAGCAATTATTCCTAAATTGATTGTGGGCACGCATAGGCACACATATGCACAAGCAAGCACACAGAGAGAGAGAGATATCACAGCTAGACAGTAGTTTCTAATACCTCTCTAAATAAAGTAATTAGTGAACGAGCTGCTATTGAAACTGCTTTCTCATGTGATTTCTTGTACAGTGCAAGATCTTGCAGCAAATCTTCTGTCATCAACTAGTTGCCAGGAACAAAAATATTAATCCTAACACATTAACAGCACTAAGAAAACAGAGTTACAAAAGGCTATACATGAAAGGCAAAAAAAAGAGATAGAACATGATGGATAGGTCCAATTACCATTTACAAAAAGTTATTAGACAACTTTGAAACCACCATGATAATCTCAGATAGAGAGAAAAAAAAAAAAATGAAATGTATAGGTAGTTACCAATGGCATGCGTAAACAAATCTCCCTTATTACATTCAGTCCAACAGCAATGGCCTGGAAAAAACAAGTTGACTTAGAGACAAATCCATAAGTAACTGAAAAGGAAAACTTATTATAATGCAGCTGTGAAGTGGCACCTCTGGGCGTGAACGATCATGTACAAACTGATTTACTATCTTTCTGAATAGTGGTTCAACTGCATCAGGTGGCACCTGTTTACAACACAGTCAATTGAATTATTTATAGGTGAATTCTTGAAAGTTCAAATTTCAAAAGAAGAAACTTGGGGGAGGGACAGATGAAAATAATCAAATTTAGCTATAAATTACAGTATAGTATCCAATCAAGCAAAAGAGAAAAAGCTTAATACCATATCATGACAGGCCTGAACTGCTGCTGCAAGTAAACTTGTGACATCACGTTGATGGGGCTGCATTTATCAAAATAGTTACCACCTCAGGCATCAAGGTAATTACAACTTAATTGCATGAGTCAGAAAATACCTGAATATATTTCTCAATGAAATGATAAAAATTCAACAGAATCAAGCGGTGAAGCCCAACTGTTCGAGCTATTACTTTCAGCATCATCATCCTAACCTGAAGTTTACACAGGGTAATAATCAAAAGAAAGAATCATTCAGATTCAGCAACATTTGTAAACAGTAAGAACTAACAAAAAAATTTAGATCTCATTTCTTTTTTCCTTATTAAAAAAAAAAAAAAAAAAGGTTTACTGCAGAGCATTCAGTATTTAGTTACTCTTAATTGGTGAATCACTTTGCTCAGTGTAATTCATGAATTAATTAGAATTAACAAAGAAACTTATGTATTAGAACAATAGGCTGCAAAAGTTGTGCAATACGAACTTTACTCTAGAACATGGTTCAAAACTTTTATACAAATTAAAAGAAAATAACAGATCCTAAATTCTGGGGAAAAAAAGGGAATTAAATCTATCCTTCTAATTCATAGAAATCATTTTGAAATGAAGATAACAATAGGTAACACTTGCATGTGTTCCTGATATCAACCAAATAGATTGTTTCAGTATCTCCTCTGTTAACCATTCCTTTCCAACACCCAACAATTTCCCTGGTTCAGTCCTCAGACTATCTCTAAACAAATAATCTTCTTTTATTATGTACAACTTTGTCTTAGTTTCCCCATAATTCTACAAATCTAAACGTGATCCAATCTTTCTTTCATCTTAGCTTCTCATGCCAAGAACAATTAACAAACCTAAGCTGGCAATAAAATAAAAAAAATGGCTCATTGACATAAGTAATCCCATTTTCAATGACTTTAAAGCAGAAAATTTGTTATTATTTAACAGAAAAATGAAACATAATTTCTCACCTCAAAACGTTCATTGCATGTTTGAAGCCGAGAGAATAACTTCTCAACAAATCCCTACAGGCAGAATGGAAATCTAAAATCACCTTCTATCCACAGAAAGAATATTAGAGTAGAATTCACTTGACCGAAGATAGCAACGAGAAAACTAAAGTACCTGTGCATCTTTAAGATGGTTAAGTGGGGAATAATTATTCGATGAGACATTTTCTGATGACAGACGTTGTTGCCTTTTCATGCTACGCATTGCACGCTGCAATTTTGCTTGCTTTTTCTTCTTGCTTGAAACTGTTCCTTTATGGTGTGCCTGAAATCATTAGAAAATTACATTACAATACAATCAACCAGCTGCAATTTTAAAGTTTTACAAACAACTTTTTAAAAATACTTGCCATCGGCACTCTAAATGCATCACCAAAAAAAAAGTACTCTAGTTTTCTTCATATAATACATTGCAGTAATCTGTATAATTGAAGTGAATTTTCTATATAAAAAGTGCAACTAACGTTATAAATAGCCTGTTTATTGATGACAACATGAGGAGCTTGGGGATTCGGGTCATCTTCACCACTTGAAGCATCACTATCATCATCGTCTTCAATCTTCTCGTAATCAAGAAGAAACGACAGAGCAGCAATCATGATCCTGATTAATTTAAGAAACACAAAATTGTGACATCCGAAATCCAAGACTGGAAAATTTTACTAATGCTACATGACTAATAACTACCTTGGCGACGAATGAAAACATGCAGTAGCAATGGCATTTGCGGTTCTATCATCGAACCACAACTTCCTCCGGTGAAGCTCACATAGCGTGGTGAGAGCTCTCTTGGCTTTTGCTTCATCATCTTGCTATCATATTATACACAAAAACTCAAATTATTAACCCAATTGACCTCAAATTCATGGTTTTAACTTTTCAGCAAACAAAAAAGGAAAAATGATTAGTACTACAGACCTGTAGCATTGCAAACACGATATTTTGGAGCTTACGATTCTTAGCATCATTCTTGTGCTTCTGATTCATTCGCTTAATGCTATGAATAACATGAGAGAAAGCCAATTTTCTTAAAGGCTTATCACCTAGAGTCTGTAAGTCCATGAACAATGCTAGGGTTTCTTCAATATCAATCATCTAAAACAACCAAAACAGAACAAAGAAAACGTGTCAATGTTCCAAAAATGACTCCATTCGTATAAACATATATGAGTTGGGTTCATATTAAATTTTACATCACTCAATATTGTTTTAATGGATGCAAATTTTAACAAAGCCACCGGTTAGAATTACAATATCATCTATAAAATGTTTAAATTAGAAGTTTTTGTGTTCGAGTCGAAACCAATTTTTAAATTAACACGAGATTTTGAATCGAATAATAAATAACAACCAATCAGCATGAAATTTGGCATGCTCGTGTTACCAACATAGAGAACACATAATTCATCATCGAAATTCACAAAATTTTAATCCAATAAAAAAGAGTTATTAGCTCATTAGAATTACAATATCATCCGCAAAATGTTTAAATTAGAAGTTTTTGTGCTCGAGTCGAAACCAATTTTTAAATTAACACGAGTTTCTGAATCAAATATTAAATTTGGCATGCAAGTTACCAACATAGAGAACACATAATTCATCATCAAAATTCACAAAATTCAATCCAATAAAAAAGACTTACTAGCTCGTTAGAATTACAATATCATCCGCGCAAAATGTTTAAATTGGAAGTTCTTGTGTTTGAGTCGAAACCAATTTTTAAATTAACACGAGTTTCTAAATCGAATTGGAAATAACATCCAATTCGCACAAAATTTAGCATGCTCGTGTTACCAACATAGAGAACACATAATTCATCATCGAAAATGTGTCAATGCTCCAAAAATGACTCCGTTTATATAAACATATATGGGTTGGGTTCATATTAAATTTTACATCCCTCAATATTGTTTTAAATTAACCTTGTCATTTTTATTCAAACAAAAGACGAGTTCCTGAATCAAATAGTAAATAACATCCAACCGACACAAAATTTGGCACGCATGTTAGAGAACAGATAATTCATCATCAAAATTCACAAAATTTCAATACAATAAAAAAAATTAAAAAAAAGTGTGAAAAACATTACTTAAAGTTACACGAGAGGATGGAAATACCTACCTGTCGATTGGAGAGTAGAATGAGAGATTGGGCGACGTGGCACCGGAGGCCGGAGGGAAGCGATCTAGAGGCGGAGGAGAGCAAACCGGCGAGTTGTTTGGGGAAGTCGGCGAGGTGGTTGGGGTAAAAAGGGGTGACATGGGCCAAAATCAAGGCTCTGTCGCCGAGGTCTTTGGCGACGGAGGGGTCGCTGCCGATGCCGCTGATGGAGGTGAAATTGAGCGCCGCTTGTTGCTGGAAGAGTTCGAGGGAGGACTTGAATTGGCTGTAGAGGAGGATTAGCTCCGATTCGTAACCGTCCGGGTCGGACTTCATCTTCGACTGGAGTGTTGGGAGGCTCAGCTTCTCGGAGCTCCGGCCCGAGGCTGAGAGCGCCTCCGCGCCCTGGTGAGAAGGCATTCTTTTTTTTTTTTTTTGGTTCAGAGAAAAGGAAACCCTACAAAAACCCCTATATTCTATTCAGCAATTATTATTCTTGCTTTGTTAAACCTTGAACGAAGAAGAAAGAAGTAGTTTAGCTGAGACCGGGTTTTGTTTTAAAATACAATTTTTCCCTTTAAAAAAACAAATAGTAAGATTATTTTCAATCAAATAGGTTTTATTAGTAAGCTAATATAAAAACCAATATGTTAAAGGGAAATGTTAACGACTACCCTTAGGGTATTGGTTAAAAATTCAATTAAAGAAAGTTTTTATGGGAAAAGAACAAATAATAATTAATGTTTTGACAGTTTTTTTTTCATTTCCCATAAAAATGATGTCAAAATTTTCCTAAAATAGATTGTTAACAAGTGCCCTAAGGACACTCGTTAGCATAACCCTATGTTAAATTATTTATTAACTGTAAATAAATTAATTAAAAACAAGAAGAGAATTTTTTTTTGAAATTTAAATAGGGTTATTGTGTGGGTCAAAATTAAACAATTGTATAACTTTCACATTTTTATTTATGTTAATGTTGAGAGGTTCACAATGGAAGAATTAAAAATAAAAATAAAAATAGCAACAATGAAAGAAATATTGCATAATAAATCTGGTCTCAAACTCCAACTTGACTGAGGTTCATGTTATTGGTGAAATCGTGATTGTGCTCAAAACTGGTGATGATTATATATATATTTGTATAAATAATAAAATAAATGATTCTATGATATATTCTACTATTTAAACCCTCAATCAAAAACTTGCAATATCATTTTTTTAAAATATATATTATAATAAATAATTTCATATACAAACACAATCATAACAAATATTTATTAATTGTCATAATATTTGTTATACACAAACAAAATCAAAATAAATTTGTATTAATAACTTTCTTGCGGGAAATATAATTTTTCTTGAACTTATTTTCTAAAATTTTAAATATATACCTACTATTTAATGTTTTAAAAATTTTGGGGGGACCCCCTCAGCCTGTACATGGTTCCGTCTCTGGGCAGCGCCTCTCTCTTCCAGCAGCATTAGGTTTGTCCCTCTCTCTCTCTCTCTCTCTCTCTCTCTCTGTACTAAGTAAACCAAATGACAATAGAAACATTCCTATATCCCTGACTCTTCCTCCACAGTTCGCTATACCCATTTCTCTGCACCATAGTTTCATCACAAAATTGTCTTTCACAGAAAAAAATTTCTATTCAATCTGTTGGGTATTGAGAAAAAACAAAAGAGTTTGATTTTGTTCATTGAAAATGGTAGTTTTGTATTATGTTGTTTCAATTGTCTTTCACGATATCATATTTTCAATGTTTATACTCTAGCTGCACAATATCATGTGTACTTCTTAGTTTATTTTGGTATGTTGTTTCAAAATAGCACACATTAATAAAACTATAAAAAATAAATAATGTGGATGTATCTTTTTTTTTTTTTTTGGCAAGAATGGAAGCTGTTCTAGCAATTTCAAGACCTAAAAAGAACTTTAGAGGTCCTAAATCCTTGAGCTTGATTTGATCATGCAAGTAATTCTTGAAACTGTTAGCAGCTGCAAGGTCGTTGCTAGCAACCAAAATATCATTTACATACACAAGAACAATAAGAATTGTCTGCCCTTGAACCCGTGTGAACAAAGAGTAATCTGATTTTGATGTTCAAAACCTTATTCAAGTATAGCACTTGTTAGCTTAGCAAACCATTGCCTGCTAGCTTGCTTCAAACCATCTAGTGATTTGTTCAACTTGCAAATTTGTAACTCCCCCTTGCTAGCAACCTCAGGAACATATCCAAGTGGCAAATGCATATAAACCTCTTCAAAGAGATCACCATGCAGAAATGCATTGTTGACATCAAGTTGAATGATGTGCCAATCCTTAATAGCAGCTATAGCCAAGAGGGTCCTCACTGTGACAAACTTAGCAACAGGTGAGAAAGTTTCAAAATAGTCTAACCTTCCTTGTTGAGTAAAAACCTTAGCCACTAAACAAGCCTTATATCTCTCTATTCTACCATCAGCTTTCAGCTTAATTTTATACACCCATTTAGAACCAATTGCTGTCTTCCCTGGAGGCAAAGAGGTTACTGCCCAAGTATCATTGGCAGCGAAAGCCTGCAGTTCAGCTTGCATAGCCTCTTTCCATTCAGGAAATTGGGCAGCTTGGTTGTAATGAGTAGGTTCAATATTAGTTAGAAGAGCAATGCTGAAAGCTTTATGAGTTTGGGTAAGTTTAGAGTAGTATAAAGATATCAGATATAGGATAGATTGCATCTGGAAAAACAGGAACAGCACCTTGAGCAAGAGAACAATGGTAGTCTTGTAGGTATGAAGGAGAATTGTGTGATCTAGTGGATCTCCTAAGTAAAGAAGAATCAACAATGGGAGAAGGAGGAAGTGGAAGAACAAGTTCTAGAGGAGTATCTGTAGGTTGGAACTGCAGAAAATCTGCAGAATTCTGATGTGGGATCAAGAAAATCTGAGATGGTAGAATGATTAGGTGAAAGAGGTTTGGAAGATGTGGAAAATGGAAAAATATGTTCAAGAAAGTGGACATCTCTAGAAACAAATATAGTTTTGGAATCTAAATCAAGAACTTTATAGCCTTTAATACCAGCCGGATAACCAATGAAAACATAGGGCTTAGCCCTAGGATCAAATTTGGATCTGTTCAGTGGAAGAGTTGAAACAAAACATAAGGAACCAAAGGTTTTAAGATGAGTATAAGAGGGAATGTGTTTAAGCAACTTTTCATTAGGACTTTTGTTGTGCAATAATGGAAAAGGTAGCCTATTAATGAGGTAAACAGCAGGTAGCACACACTCACCCCAAAAATGTAAAGGAAGATTGGATTGAAACCTAAAGCTCTAGCAACCTGCAAAATATGCTGGTGCTTTCTCTCAACCACAGAATTTTGTTGAGGGTTTCCAACACAAGAAAACTGATGAAGAGTACCTTTGTTTTTGAAAAAAATATGGAAGTTTAAGATCAGGAGCATTATCTGATCTAAAACATTTAATTTTGGTGTGGAATTGTGTTTCAATCATTGAAAAGAAGGCTGGTATGTGTATAGAAGACTCAGACTTTGATCTCATGAGATAAATCCAAGTTGTTCTAGTGCTATCATCCACTAAGTTAAGAAAATACCACAACCTTCTATGGTAGGTGTTGAAAAAGGTACTCATGTATCACAATGAATGAGATCAAAAGCATTAGGAGCCACATGATTAGCATTAGGAAAAGGTAATCTTTTCTGTTTAGCTAAAGGGCAAATAGAACAAGAAAACTGAACATTTTTATTCAAAGTAATTTGTGGAATACAATGAAAGAGCAATAGCTGTCTAGAAATGGAGGGATGTCCAAGTCTAGCATGCCATAGATGAACATTATGACACTTATTCTTGACAGAAGTAAGAGAATCAAAACAAGCAGGTACAGATTCTGCAGAAGTCTTATTTTGACGAGTAACATTTGAAGCAATATATGGAATGGAAAAAGAACGAAAAGTAGTAGCAGTTGTGTCCAAAATATACAAGTTTCCCTTTGCTCTACCAATCCATTCGTCTTCCATGGTTGACGGCCCTGAATAAAGCAAAGGGTGTCCAGAACTATCAAACAATAAGGATTATTTCTAGTCAACTTACTGAAATCAAGTTAAAAGAGAAGGTTGGGACACAAAGGACATTAAAAAGAGAGTGGATGTTAACTGTATTGTCCCTATGTGAGTTACAACTGCCTTATGTCCGTTAGAAAGGTTGGCAACAAGATTAACAATAGAAGTAATGGATGTAAAAAATGAAATTGAATGGACCATATGGTCAGTAGCTCCTGTGTCTAAGATCCAATCTTGTGATGAAACTAAGGAAGATGTAGTAAAATTAGCTGAAAACACTGAGTGTTCTAGAGAGTTAAAAGGGTTACCTGCCATGTGATAAGGCTTCAAAAGTTGAAGCTTGTGGGTCAAAAGCTGCAAAGGTAGAGGCTTGTGGATATGAATCAGTAGATTGAGTCACCGCATGAGCAACTTGTGGCCCAGCAGATGGGGCTAATGCCTGAGAAGACTGAGAATCAACAGAATTTGTCCCCATTTCAGAAAATTGTGTACTTAACATGGCCACATGTTTCATGAGTTCTTGACATTGTGACTGAGCCTGTGATAGTGCGAATTTGGGAATATCAGAGAAAGATTGACCAGGAACCACAGTAGCAGATTGATTAGGAACCATGGCTGCTGCAGCTTGATGTGGTTGACCTCCTCTTCCTTTGTTCCTATATCCAGGTGGGAAACCATGGACTCTATAGCACTTGTCAATTGTATGGCCCTTCAATCCACAATGAGAACAAAATGGCTTGTCTTTGTTCTTGGAATTATATCCTTAGCTAGCAGAACTCTCAGTTCTTGTGGCCAACACAGCAGATTCCACAATAGGATTCATCTTCAACCCAACCGATCTTTGTTTTTCTTCCTGCTGAATTAAAGAAAAAACCCAGTTGATAGAAGGAATAGACTCTAGCAATAAAATTTGCCCCCTAACATTGGCAAGAGACTTTCATTTATTATACATATAGAAATTTTCTCTTTAGATTTTCTGTGTGTGTTTCTTTATTTGGTATCAGAGCTACAATCTCCTTCCTCTACTAATTTTTTTCTCTCTGATTTTCTTGCTTTCCAAACAGTATTTTGTTCTCTGTTTTTTCTTCTTCTTCTTCTTCTTTTTTTTTTTTTTTTTTTTTTTTTTTTCAAGCTTTTGTTCTTGCTTATGATTGTTTGGGCTATTGTAGAAATCTATAAACATAAATTTATTTCTAAATCATTTCTTCCAACCATGGCTGAGTTGTTTTTACATTTGTTGTCTTTCGAGAATTGTATAATTTATCAAAACAATAGGTGTGTGCAGAGACGATGATTCCACCACTATTCTGCATTTTGTGGTGCAAAACAGGAAATGTTTAAACTAATTTGTTGTATTTGCCACTTCTTAAGTGGCAGATACAACTGATTAGGTCAATCTAAGACAACATATGTCTTGGAGATTCAATTAAGTTTCTTGATTGATATCTCTAATATAATATGATTTTTTGTCATCCTTTTTTAGATTTCTATGTTCTGTCTGTCAGTTTTTTTTGGAAATTTTCTTCCTTTGTCATAGCTGTAGCGTAAACATTCCCTAGAACAAGGCCTTCCTTTCTCATGGTATTGTGAAGAGAATCACATGTTGTAGTTGTTACCCATCCTTGGTATCTGGAGGAACTTGATTTTACTACAGACATGGGGATGCCAGGATCTTTCTCTTGGAATTTAGTAGTTTGTTAAACTAAAATGATGAAAACAAACGCATATTAACTCATCTTATCATGGGGGGCCATTTATTGGAGCTTCTAGTCAGTTGGTATAAGTCTGTTAGCCATAGGAGTGGTTCTGGTTACTGTGCATGTGTATTTTTAGTTACATGACCTATTTAATAAGTCATATGACTTGTATAAATAAGTTCTAATGAAACTTTTACATTTTTTTTTGTATTTGTTTTATTAGTTTACTGGCATTACTTCGTTTCTCCATTACCTCTGAAGATATATTCTGCCACACTTCGTGCATTGGTCAATGGTCAGACCTCCATATGATGATGATGATGGTATTAGTGATGAAGATGAAGTAGAGCAAGAGCTTGATCTTGATGTAAGGAAAATGTCTATCACACCCAGGAATCCATTGAGTTAATGGATTTCGAATGGATTAGATGAACCTAGAGGAATGCGCAAGAATCAGACCCTCGACAAGTCCAGAGTCTTTGTGATGTCAAAGTCCTTTTTGTCTTTGACTCTGCTGGAAGAGATGAAAACAAAGTCTACCTTGCTTGTGCTAAACAGAAGAACATGCTTCTAAATATGAAATATTATAGCTCAGTTCACCTCGAATGTGTGCTGCTCAGCTGACTGGAAGTAAAAGTTTAGCCAGCCATTACAATTTTGGGCTTTTTATTTGTGATCTATGACTTTTTCTTTTCTTCTACTGCAAAGAATTGTAAAATTAATTAAAGAAGCTGATTAGTACATGTCCGATATGAATTTTGAGTTGGTCCATATTGATTGTAATAGAAGAAATACAGAGGAGTGGATAACTTCATTGTGATTCACTGGATCTCCAGCTTGTACATTTTTTGCATTTATGATAAGATTTCTTCTTAGGTCTTTGGGGGCCTTTTTGACATAAGAGTTCGTGGAGCACTATGTGCTTTACATGTGTCTGGCTTCCCAATTCGATATGGATCTGGGTCATGTTGTATATTTTGAGACAGAGCTACAACTGTTTAGATTATAAGGGACATTGTTGTACATCTTTAGTCTTTAATTGCAGTGGGTGCTATCATCAGCTGGTGATGTTCTAGTCTTGTTGTGTACTGTTTAACAGAACTACTGGCTCAGAACAACCCAAGTTGTTGAAATATTGGTAAATGCATTTAAGCCCAAAATTGAATTTGACAATCATGTTTATGAGAAGTTTGAAGTTTGAGAATAGGAGGGGTCTAAGTTAACCAAGAACTGACACATCCAAACATGAAGTGAATCAGCCTCATATTCAATCTAATTTTGATAAATGTTAAAAAATAATAATAATAAATAAAAAAGAAGAAAAGGAAAAGACTGAGAATGCTTTTTGTCAAGCAGACAATTTCTAATTATAAATTGCATAAGGCTTGAGTCTAATGTTTAGTTGTACTGGATCAGTCAAGATATTAACATATATCCACTTTTAGACATGTGTCATCATCTTAATGAGTCAAGCGCAATTGGACACTAGACCTAAGCCAAGTTCTTACAAATGGATCTGGGTCATGTTGTATATTTTGAGACAGAGCTACAACTGTTTAGATTATAAGGGACATTGTTATACATCTTTAGTCTTTAATTGCAGTGGGTGCTATCATCAACTGGTGATGTTCTAGTCTAGTCTTGTTGTGTATTGTTTAACAGAACTACTGGCTTAGAAAATTGAACAACCCAAGTTGTTGAAAGATTGGTAAATGCATTTAAGCCCAAAATTGAATTTGACAATCATGTTTATGAGAAGTTTGAAGTTTGAGAATAGGAGGGGTTTAAGTTAACCAAGAACTGACACATCCAAACATGAAGTGAATCAGCCTCATATTCAAGCTAATTTTGATAAATGTTAAAAAAAAAAAAAAATAAATAAAAAAGAAGAAAAAGAAAAGGCTAAGAATATAAACTGGATAAAGCTTGAGTCTAATATTTAGTTGTACTGGATCAGTCAAGATATTAACATATATCCCATTTTAGACATGTGTCATCATCTTAATGAGTCAAGCGCAATTGGACACTAGACCCAAGCCACGTCCTTACAAATAGGTGAGACTTGGGTTCAGTATTAAGTAACATTGAATTAGTCAGGTTCTAGTGACTTTTGTTTCGTTAATAGGTCTTGTAATAAAGTTGCCGATGTTTTGGCAAAGAAAGCCAAGTCTGGTTTAGAACTTCAGGTCTGGCGAGATGACATGCCTGGGGATATAGCCTCTTTGGTGTTAAATATTAGCATTGATATACCATGTTGAATATGCTAGTATGGATGCGGAAGCGAAAGCATAAAATATAAAACACAATAACACACGAGGATTACGTGGTTCAGCCTAACGGCCTACATCCACGGAAGAAACCCTAAAGGGCTATATCAATAATATATTAGAGTGTAGTACAAATCCTGTGTTACAATGAATCATAACATGTGTATATATAGTAGACTAAACCCTAGATTAATAGACTTCTAGTACAAGTAGGAGACTTGGCTTGCACACAAAGTAGAATTAGGCTTGGGCCTATACTAATGGGCTAATATATCTTTAACACCCCCTCTCAAACTCAAGATGGAAGTTTGATGAAATCTTGAGATTTGATAAGGTTGAGAAGATCCCTTGAATGAAGTTTGGCTCTGTGACGGTAGTTTGAGGAAGGCAATGGTCTTGCAGTGTTGATGCGACTTCTAACAGTAGCTTGACTATACCGGAGAGTTTTGACGGCAGTAGTAGGAAGCCAAAAAAAGATGAACGCAGCGAAGAAAAACACCGAGGAAGACAAAGATTGCTCTTAAATATACCGTAAGGACAGAAAACCATGACCACAAGAAGATGGCTCTGATACCATGTTAAATATTAGCATTGATACACCATGTTGAATATGCTAGTATGGATGCGGAAGCGAAAACATAAAATATAAAACACAATAACACACGAGGATTACGTGGTTTAGCCTAACGGCCTACATCCACGGAGGAAACCCTAAAGGGCTATATCAATAATATATTAGAGTGTAGTACAAATCCTGTGTTACAATGAATCATAACATGTGTATATATAGTAGACTAAACCCTAGATTAATAGACTTCTAGTACAAGTAGGAGACTTGGCTTGCACACAAAGTAGAATTAGGCTTGGGCCTATACTAATGGGCTAATATATCTTTAACATTTGGTTTTTGCTGATATACGTTAAGTTTGGTTTCTGGTTTCTTTCAATAAAGTCCCTGCCTGGTCTTCCAGGTTGGCTTCTCAAAAAAAAAAAAAAAAATGACACCTTATTTAACTTTTACATTTCACATACATTTGATAATTGTGTACCATACAATAGCAAGGGTTATTTCACACAGTATCGGCATCTGGGTTTCACAGGTATATGGGCCCTATCAATTGGGAAGCATTGCATGCATGTACTAACCGCAGGAGATAGGTATACTTTCATAGTTTTGCACTTTTGCTATCTCTCTAGTCACCAGCAATGCACAGTATCACCGACTGGCTATTTTTTCAATGTTTCTATGTTCCAATCACTGAGATAGTACAACAGTGATATTGTAATTTATAATAAGTATCGTAAATCGATTCTTTTATAAAATATTTAATGTACCGTTTCATAAAATGGTACACAAACATGTTATAAAATGAATTTTGTTAATAAATGTTATATGGAGAATGTATCTAATGAAAATTGGTTTATGGAGCCCACCTCGTCACATTTGCTGAGCCCCACAAACCTGTGAGGATGTTATAGGGGATGCTCCATAACCCCATTTCATAAGATAATTTTTATTTTAAGAAAATTTGCATTTAATACTTATTTTTTATATCCCCTTCCATCTCAAATTGTTGATATTTCCCAAAATGTAGTTATTTTTGAAAAGTCAAGAAATAAAATTTCTTTCTTGCCCTCTTTTTAAAAAAAAATCAATAATATTCTTTCTCTAAAGTTTAAATTAATGAGGGTTGTAGGGACTCAATTCGTGACGACCCCAAGATGATATTGGGCTCGTACGTAAAGAGGGCCCAAACAATATCATTTGTAGAGCGTGGGTTTGAAGGGTTAGGCCTTGGTCATTGGTCGGTGGATAACCATGGTGTTCATACAAAAGTAAGCCATGTTCGCTTCGAGGAGTCTTTCTCCTTGATACGGTCTAGGAGGCTCTGGTTTTTGGCCTTTTTTCCCAGCCTCTCTTCCGGATTGCTTGCTTCTCCTTTTATATTAGCCTGTATCCCTTATCCTACGTTCACGTGTAGGTTCGACTTTCTAGGACTGATACTTGTCCCATCAACCCATACCCAAAGTGGTTGGGAGTGGTTGTAAAAACTGAAGAGCATGACTCTGTTAGGTGCAGAGTATTCAATGGCGGTAATGGCAGCTTTCCCTTTGTCCTTGGTCGTTATACTATCCAGCGTCCCTTTCTCTATTAACATAGATATTTTAGGTTTTTCCCAAAACTGTTCCTATACCGCTCTTGCCCTTTCTTTCAGGAGGACCTCGGATATGCCAAGGACAGAATTATCCTCGGCTATGTCTCAAGACTACTTGGACTTTTATTACATGTCCTCGGCTATACCTCTCCTCGGCTCGGGCCTTGGACCCCAATGTAAAAATAGGCCAGGGCCACAAATTCTTGGGCCCCACAATAGCCCCTCAAAATCCTGCTGTTCGACCTCTTAGTCGGAGAGGAGGGTTTTGGTGATGTCAAGTCTTTATTACAGCTCGTTTAGCTCTGACCTTCATTAATGTTGGTGTCCCTTCATCTATTTAGGAAATGCGCCGGGTTACGAGACATTCGTCTAGATTTTCACACGGGGCGCTCCTGCCGTTTCAGTGTACGAGGCACATCTTTAATAGATTTACATTACGAGGCCGATCAAATTTGTCGGTTATAGATGACATTGGGAAGTTGAACAGACGCTACCTCATTTGCAGATCTTCTTGGAAATCTGTACGGATTAAATGCCATTGAACTTACCTTCCATATAAGAAGCCAGACGAGAGGGTATTCCCTTCGCGTAAAGACCCTTTATCCTTTCTAAAGCCTAAAACCTCAAGCTATGCTCAAAGTTTTCCTTATCAGCACAGTCAAAGCTTATAGTGTGACACGTTTGAGGTAGAAGCGGGGATGAAAAGATCACATCCTTCTCCGAAGCGTTATGTCCCTCCGAAACTTAAAATGGCTCGGTCAGGGCAGGGTTGGCAGAGACTCAAGATACTTCCCACCCTCCTTCAGCCAAAATCCGAAACAGGTGCTAGTTGCATCAAGCTTTTGGTGCGATTGAGCTGGGGTTATCCATTATCAGTACCGGCCGCTCTCCTATGAGCATAGCTAATATGGCACCAGCGTGTTAGGAGTCAAGGCTGACGCAGGGACTAAGTATCCCTACTTCTTCCTCTGTTCCTTCACTGGTGCCTCCTTTTGCCTCCCCTTCTTCTTCTTTCCCATCACCAGATCCATCCTGGTGCTTTTACTTCTTCCTCTTCTTCTCCTCTTCCATCAAAAGGGGTCCTCCTCTCAATATGGTGGCTACTAGAGCAGAATTTAGAAAGACTTCTTATTGTTGTTTGTTTTGTTGTTTTCTTTTTTTTTTTATTCTTGTTTTTGTAATTTGTTTCCTATATAGGCTTGTTTAAACCCTTCATTGTACGCTGTACTACTTCTTTACATTAATAAAAGTTGCCATTGTTTTATTCTATGTATTCTTTCTTTCCTGCAATGGTTATGCCGTGAATGGACGTACTACCGTATGACTTCTTTTCATTTTTATACTCTGAACGATGCTTAGGGCCGAAATCCCTGTTAATAAAAAGACCTTACTTTGCGCTTATTGAAACTATCCAGCACAATAATGCCGACTTGAACAAATGATACTTAGGGCAGAAACCCTTACAAAGAAAAAAGATGTTATTATGAACTTGTTAGAGCTGTCTGGCATAATAATGCCGACCTGAGAAAACAATGCTTAGGGCCGAAACCCTTATAAAAGATGTTATTATGAACTTATTAGAGCTGTCCAGCATAATAATGTCGACCTGAGAAAACGATACTTAGGGCCGAAACCCTTATAAAAGATGTTATTATGAACTTATTAGAGCTGTCTTGCACAATAAGGCCGACCTGAA
This sequence comes from Quercus robur, assembly GCF_932294415.1. NCBI lineage: Eukaryota > Viridiplantae > Streptophyta > Magnoliopsida > Fagales > Fagaceae > Quercus > Quercus robur. The sequence goes on from NC_065538.1 coordinate 19,550,812, forward strand.
AAAGGGTTGTATACCCCAAACTGAACGAGATGATGGCTGAATGCTCGGTGTTGTGTAGGAGGTAATCATCTAAGGATATGTAACCCAAAATGAATAGCCCACGCGGGTCGCCGAGTACTAAGGTGTTTCGCCATCTTCCTAATGACCTTCATAGCCTTAGTCTTTTTTGGTATTCGGTCCGAGGACTGAGCGACTTAGAATTCTCCTTAAGTGGCTGATTTTTCCATAGGTTTGAGCCAGAGGACCATGCAATACCTTGGTTCTGTCCAAAACTTAACTTTTTTAAGTAGTTGGTTTCCCCATAGGTTTGAGTCCGAGGACCATGCAATACCTTGGTTCTGTCCAAAACTTGATTTTTAAGTAGTTGGTTTCCCTATAGGTTTGAGTCCGAGGACCATGCAATACCTTAGTTCTGTCCAAAACTTAACTTTTTTAAGTAGTTGGTTTCCCCATAGGTTTGAGTCCGAGGACCATGCAATACCTTGGTTCTGTCCAAAACTTGATTTTTTAAGTAGTTGGTTTCCCCATAGGTTTGAGTCCGAGGACCATGCAATACCTTGATTTTGTCTAAGACTTAGCTTTTTTACGTAGTTGGTTTCCCCATAGGTTTGAGTCCGAGGACCATGCAATACCTTGATTCTGTCCAAAACTTAGCTTTTTTAAGTAGTTGGTTTCCCCATAGGTTTGAGTCCGAGGACCATGCAATACCTTGGTTCTGTCCAAAACTTGATTTTTTAAGTAGTTGGTTTCCCCATAGGTTTGAGTTCGAGGACCATGCAATACCTTGGTTCTGTCCAAAACTTGATTTTGAAGTAGTTGGTTTCCCCATAGGTTTGAGTCCGAGGACCATGCAATACCTTGGTTCTGTCCAAAACTTGATTTTTTAAGTAGTTGGTTTCCCCATAGGTTTGAGTCCGAGGACCATGCAATACTTTGGTTCTATTCAAAACTTGATTTTTTAAGTAGTTGGTTTCCCCATAGGTTTGAGTCCGAGGACCATGCAATACCTTGGTTCTGTCCAAAACTTGATTTTTAAGTAGTTGGTTTCCCCATAGGTTTGAGTCCGAGGACCATGCAATACCTTGGTTCTGTCCAAAACTTGATTTTTAAGTAGTTGGTTTTCCCATAGGTTTGAGCCCGAGGACCATGCAATACCTTGGTTCTGTCCAAAACTTAGCTTTTTTAAATAGTTGGGGGAATTAACCCCTCAGCTATGGCGTGGGACCCTGGTTTAGGGGGATTAGCTCCTCGGCCAAGCCCCTAGAACCATCCGCGCTACTGATGCTACGAAGCGTAACCCCTATCGAAGAAACGTAGCCCCTAGTGGAACTTTATGCTAGGACACTACAACCGGCTGTTGGAAATGATGGGGGGATTGTCTCAACCCATCGCCTGTGCCAACACACAAGCCCTTCCCACAGACGGCGCCAATTGTAGGGATTCAATTCGTGACGACCCCAAGATGATATTGGGCTCGTACATAAAGAGGGTCCAAACAATATCATTTGTAGAGCGTGGGTTTGAAGGGCTAGACCTTGGTCACTGGTCGGTGGATAACCATGGTGTTCATACAAAAGTAAGCCATGTTCGCTTCAAGGAGTCTTTCTCCTCGATACGGTTTAGGAGGCTCTGATTTTTGGCCTTTTTTCCCAGCCTCTCTTCCGGATTGCTTGCTTCTCCTTTTATATTAGCCTGTATCCCTTATCCTACGTCCACGTGTAGATTCGACTTTCCAGGACTGATACTTGTCCCATCAGCCCATACCCAAAGTGGTTGGGAGTGGTTGTAAAAGCTGAAGAGCATGACTCTGTCAGGTGCGGAGTATTCAATGGCAGGAATGACAGCTTTCCCTTTGTCCTTGGTCGTTATACTATCCAACGTCTCTTTCTCTATTAACATAGATATTTTAGGTTTTTCCCAAAATTGTTCCTATACCGCTCTTGTCCTTTCTTTCAGGGGGACCTCGGATATGCCGAGGACAAAATTATCCTCGGCTATGTCTCAAGACTACTTGGACTTTTATTATACGTCCTCGGCTATACCCCTCCTCGGCACGGGCCTTGGGCCCCAATGTAAAAATGGGTCAGGGCCACAAATTCTTGGGCCCCACAAGGGTAATTTTAAAAACTTCTATATTTTTAATTGATAAACAAGGTATTAAATGATGTTTCCTTAAAAAGTTGGATTTTTTAAACAAAACCTATTTGGGAGAAAGTTAGTACACTTTGTTTTTAAAATTAAAGCAAAATTATATACAAATATCAAGAATATCTCATGCAAGTGATGCAACCATAATATATCTGTGGTGAAAATACCATTTTGGTTCTTACGTTTTTGTAGTAGTCAATTTGATCTATATTATTTTTAACTTGTCGTTAATTTAGTCTTTACCGTCAACTCACTAACCAAAATTGACTATAAGTTAAAAATAACATGAACCAAATTTACTGTTATCAAAATGTAGGAACCAAATTGATAGTAACCCTAAAATGTAAGGATCAAAATGATATTCTTTATTATATATGTATGTGCAAACCTATAAACTATTGATAAATGTTTCTCATTTTGAGAAATGTGCATTGCAAATTTACAACTCATAATTGAATATTTATTATTTCATAACTTATAAGAGAGTTATTAACAAGATATATATAACCAAAATTGACTGCAAGTTGAAAATAACATAGACCAAATTTACAGTTACCAAAATACAGGAATCAAATTGATAGCAACCTTAAAATGTAAGGATCAAAATGATATTTTTTATTATATTTGTATGTGCAAACCAATAAACTATTGATAAATGTTTTTCATTTTGAAAAATGTCCATTGCAAATTTACAATTCATAATGAATATTTATTATTTCGTTAACTTAGAAGAAACTTATTAACAAGATATATATATATATATATATATCATAAAATTGAAAATATATCTTACAAATGATTAATTTGATTATTACTTAGCAGTTGTTTTTAATAAAATTAACTAAATATATTAAATGAGAATATATTTATAACATCCACATTCAATTATATGGTCCAAATTTTGCAGGGAGAGAGAAGCAAAAGGCACTGTTAGACATATTATTTATTGGGCTTAACTGTATGGTCCAATAAATTTGTATTGAAAACAAGTGCCACAAAATGTTGGACTCAAGTAAAAGCTCAAATATTAGCAAAAACCCCGATACATCTAAGTAATTTGACACAATACGATCTATATAACACACACACATATATATATATATATATATATTATGATTCATAAGCATATTCGATACAGACAATACAAAATTTTTTTGGCTCAATTCAGTACATATTTAATGATACGAATCACCTCGTGTCCAATACTAACAATAAACAAGCCACCTTCTTGCATAACCTACGGTTTAGGGTCCATTTAGATACAGCTGAAAACTGAAAACTGAAACTAAAAACTGAAAAACACTGTAGCAAAATAATTTTTAAATGTGTGAATAGTATCGTGGGACCAATTTTTAATGAAAAAGTTGCTGAAAAGTGAAATTTGTGGGTCTGTGAACAGTACACGATGTGCTGTGATTAGCTGAAACAAATTGAAAAAGTCAAAATTTGCGATTACTGTTCATTGAACAGTACATAAACAGTAACCGCAGCACTCAAAAAGTTCAAAAACGCGTGAAAAAAAAAAAAGAAAAAAAAGAGGGAAAAATGCAGACGCAAACGCCCTATCCAAACGTAGCCTTAGTTTCCCTTTAAAAAAAAAAAAAAAAAAAAAAAAAAACTACGGTTTAGTTTCATGAAGATGGGCTTTCATTTTTATTTTATGTTTTTTTCTTGGAATTCCTGTAGCCAATGATTTCCCGAGAAAGTACATTTATACCTATCAAATACTTCTTGATTATTATTGTTATTTTTTTCACATAGAGCACTTAAATCAGTAACTGCAAAATAGAAAAAGTGTTGAGATATGCATATTTTGATAAAAAAAAAAACACCCACATCAGTGGGTGTAAAATCTACAGTAACTATATGCACCGTTACTATAGCTCGTGCATATAATATTTTAGTATTTTTTTTTGGGTAGTGTTGGGTATGTGAGAGAGAGGAGTAGTGAGTGAGGAAATAATAAAAAATTGTAAAAGAATAAATTTTTTATTGAATAAATGTGTAGAATAGATAGACTGATGTAGGTGTTTTGTAAAAATTGGTGTATAAAATAGAAAAAGTATGTTTTTAGTGTAAAATAGAAGGAAACTTTTACACTTACTGATGCAGTTGCTCTAAGGTATTCAAGCACATATGCAACATTTAATCAATCCATAAACAAAAATTTCTCACATAAGATAATTTCCTCTGAAGATTAGCCTTCCCAGGGAAAATAACAGACAGTACGCTATTTTGATTATTAGACTCCATTTTGATTGTGATGCTTGGAGACTATAGATGGTATGACATCATAAACCTTCAAAGATAAATCTCAACACACCTAAATTTAATTGTTTTTTCCCCTCTAGAAAATTACTCTATCAAAAAATTATTTCACATGGTAGACTAAAACACATTTTCTTACACTTAAAATAAAAGTACAACACATTTTCTTACACTATTAGTAAACCTCATATTTGATATTTCAGTTTATTATACAAATGAAATCTCTGGTGGCTGCTAAGAGTCTTGTGATTTAATGATATTATCCAGTTCTCTCCACGAAAAACACGGATTTAATCTCCCTACCCCACAAATTGTCAGGGGAAAAAGAAAAAAAAGAAATTCCTGATTACTGGTGTTTTAAATGCAATCCTAAACAAGTGTGGTCTTCACTTGAGAAGAGTAAGAAAAAAGGAATATTGTAAAATTGCCTCAATCATGAAATATAGTTGGAATCCTTATTTGTTCTATAGGTCAAGCAATTGGCTAAAGAGAAGTCCAAAGCATATATGTTAAAAAAATTAATTGAGTTTGGATCCTAAACGGAAGGGATCCAGCTGAAAATGTATACATAATCAATGTATATAAAAAAAAAAAAAAAAAAAAAAAAGAGTATAGAAATCCCACTCAATTGGAGAAATTGGGATCGAAGATAGTTCACCCCCACCCCCCCCCCCCCCCAAAAAAAAAGGAAAAAAGAAGAAGCAAATTATTGAAAGAAAATATGTAAGCCAATTTCATAATAATTGAGAATTTATTGTTATGAACCGACATGTACAGCCTCTACAGCATCATCTACAATATCATCAGACTCATCAACTATCATCTCATTTTTAAAAAGCAGTTTTAAGTATGGAAGAACCTTTGGAAGTACTGGCAAATCTGCTATATTAACACTCATCATGTCAAACGCAATGCAAGTCTTATGCATGTGTGTCTCATCAAATATCGGAATTTTTGGATATCTCTGGCTGAAGTGGGTAAGGATAATGCGGTACGCCCCAGCAGAGTCCCCAACTTCTATTGCTTCCATTGTTGTGCTATGGTTTCTTGCTATAGCCTCATCCACCATGCCATCCTCAAAAGTAGCCTGCAACATTGACAAGGACAATTAGTCAATTACAGTCGATAACAGTAATTTTACCTTGAACATGCTGATTAATAATTCAACACCTACAAGAAAAGTCAAAATAAGCATGAAAAAGTTCCACATTCATCTGATTTGCCACTGAACAGTGTATAAACAACTTCATCTATAATGGAAGTATAATTATACCATGCTTCAAAATGCACCTTGTCTGGGATTTTTTTAACAAGTAAAATGTACCATATATGGGAATTTGATTTAGAATTTATATCTGATGATTGGACTGTGTCTGCTTGGCAACAGTTTTTTCTTTTAATTTTTTAGCTTAATTGCTTATGTATAGCTTTTTAAAGTCTTACTTCTTCTGGGTACGACTATAACTTACTTTCTGAAAATAAGCAAATAAGCTTTTAGCAAAAAAGTTACATCCAAACGCACTGAAATAACTTAATTTTAATCCTTTTCATCAATACATTGCCACTGAAAATCTTGGAGCAGACCCATAAAAAATAGTATTAAAAAAAAAAAAAAAAAAAGGGAAAAGGGAGAGAAAAGGAGGGGGAGGGGGGAAGAGAGAGAGAAACAAAGCATCTTCTCAGGACCTTTCAAACAATTATAATCTTAAATATCATTAAATTTTATTCAATATTATTCTTATTTTATTTTTGAAGCTTCAACATATCTTTTATTTTTTTATAATTCGATAGTTACAACAAGAGGGGCGAGGGGATTTAAACCTTGATTCTCCTAGTAAAGGAGGGTAGGTTATTGCCACTAAGCTACAAGACTACAGGCAAAAAGGGAAGAAAATTGGTGTATAACAATCTCAGATTGCATCACGTTATCGAGGGAAGAAAACAATTTCTGTAAACTATAATGATAAACCAGGAAAAAAATCAAGTGATAACTTGCCTCATGTATAAGAACTGTTGCACCATGGGATGCTTCTATCAATTCTGGGCAGGGCCTGGTGTCGCCTGAGTACACAATCTTCCACCCTGGTATCACTTTTCCAACGCTATTGATTCTCTCTGCTGCCTTCAATGCAACACCAAATGCCTGTGGACAGTGCACGACGGGAAAACTAACCAAGGCCTCTAAACCAGCTTCACTTAGCGCTTTCTTCAAGGTCTTTAGGATTGGAAAAGCCATCCTATTATCAACTGGACTACCTGGTCTCTTCCAATAGCTCTGCATTTGGGATCCTCTAGCAAACAGAGTACAATCAATGTTCTGTCCTGTTGGGCCATCTAAAATTTTATTGGTCATATCCTCAACATTAATTGGACTTTCTGGAGAAGAGTGATCTTTATTTGATTCAATGAAACCCTCAAAAGCATCCAATGAAGCCGCTGTAGTGTGCTTACAATCAAGGAACTGCATATCTAAATCTTCAAGTCTTTGGTATGCATCTAAATATCTCTTAAGCTGCCTTGGGCCTACGACAAGTAATGGTTCATGAGGCACTGCCTGTAACAGATCACGCCGCAGAGCAAGTATTCTTGCCAAACCCGTGTGGTGATCAGCGTGAATGTGAGAGATCCAAATACACCTTAGATGTCTCACAGCATCGTCTGCACCCTCTACACCATATCTGTTCTCAAGGTACATTAATCAACATGTTAGACGGGAATTTAAAAGCTCTTTAAGTAATAGAAGATTTGTATAGCATTACCTCCTTTTCAACTGTCCTAGGGTTCCTTCGCCACAATCTAAGAGCAAACTTCCTTTTGCGAAAAGATTAATGAAGATCGAACTAACATTACGGTATTTAGATGGCTGGGATGAACCAGTCCCAAGAAGAACAATCTCTAAGTCATCTCTTCTTATATTCTCCAAACAGCCAGGAAGAGAATTCTCATTCAACCATGGCTCTTCAACAAAAACTTTACTATCTTGCAAGGAAGTTGTCTCCTCTGTCTCTCTGGACCCGTGCCAGAACTGACTGACACATTGGGCAGCATCTACAATCTCTGGAATCTCTGTCACTAACTCATCAATGATTTCTGTGGGAGTCGCTGAATTTGGAATACCAGATCTATCCAACCCAAGGTGAGCATAAGGACGCAAAGTGAACTGTTCAACATACAGAAGAAAAAATGCCATCATTATATGGCGTGTGTCTATACAAGATCAGAAAAATCAAGTCACTCATAAAACTAACCATACTGCAGAACAAGTGAAGCATGGCCTTCGTAGGACAACAAAAAAAAAAAAAAAAAAATTCAAAGAGAAGGCATGACATTCTATATCCATGGTGAATATAATGAGTATAGTGTCTACATTTGAGGAAAACTTGGTGTAGATATGCTGGAGCATTTATGTAAATGATCTTCTAAATATCTCGAGTAAATAGCCACTATCTTAACAACTCCCAAAATTCACTCTCTTGACTATCTCAATTCACATTCATTTCAAACCTCAATGAAAGATAACTTACAGAGTAAAGCTTGTGAATAAGATATGGTCTACTTTGTAAAGACGAAAGGTTAAACTACATCATATATGTTCTCCTATAAAAATTAGATGGGGCCAGAAGTTTATTATAGATCTCAATTCAAACCTTGAGGAGATTTTTGGCAGCAATGCTTTCACACAGCTTTGAAACTGGACCCTGATAAGAAGAAACCAAATCAACTGGTCAGTAGGCCCCAAATATGTCCAAGCTTGCCAATGAACTCCTAACAATCAAATATTATAATAATTATTGCCTTCCTATTATATTGCAACAAACCTCACTTGAAGCACTGGACTCTGGTGCTGAGTAATTAAGCTGCTGAAGAGACCAAAAACCTGGAGCTGGGAAAAACTGAGGGCACAAGTAATTGAGACGTGCTGCAATTCGTGCACTTGATTTAAGAATTGGAATCTCCACATTCTTCCTGTAAAAGCATGAGACCTGTCAATTGAAGTAGCTAGGCACACACCACAAAGACTTGTAAATAAGAAAAGAGACCCACATTTCATGTCCAGCTAGGATGTGTTGGGCTGAACCAAATCTTTCCATCCATCTCTGATAATTTGAACCACTTATTACAGATGCAGGACTTAAATGAATGATACAAGTAACAGTCTTAGCACTCTCTGGTAGATTGCCCAAGGCATCTACATAGTAACTACTGAGAGATTGTATAGACAACAACTCCTGCAAGTGAGATTCTGTGGGGCAGTCAACAAGGAGTACAATGGGCCCAGGAACAGAAGGACCCATTACATCACTTGGATGAACCTAAAAAAAAGGCAAATAAATCTATAGATTAAAACCTAGACCACATAACAGACTTCAGAAACAATAAAGCACAGGCAAGAGCCTCATAATATATCTTTAACGCATGCTTCTGGAACCCACCGTGATATTTTGGCGATCTGACTTCACTGAATTTCCGAGTTGCAGCTCACGATACTTTGGGCCAGGTTTAAGACCAAGAGACATAGCTTTGGCTGGGTCAAATTTCCCCTTAATCTCAGGCAATTCACAGACATATATCACAGACATATCACCAGGCTTCATTATAGACCCTGTTTTTCCATTTGGATCCATTCTCTCATCTAGACCCCTTTCTGAAGGATTCTGCATGACAGGTTCTTCATTCAAGTGTGGAGACCTATCCACGCAACTTGGTCGTAGGAGAATGGCTGATATCTTGACAACCTCATCATCAATGAGAACAATGGGTTCTTGAAACTGACTTGAATCAGGCATAGAAGCAGTATCAGAACTTAATATGGGCCCAAAGCTCCGAGTGTGAACCATGGCAGCATTTGGGATGAAAGACTTCATGGCATCAACTAGATACTTGAGATCTGATGGACCCCAAACATTGACCTTCAAAACAACAGAAACTCTTATTAGAAATAATATAAGATAGAATTGCAAATCAACATTTTACAAAATTAACTGGAGAGACAATATGTGTATATATTGATCTGATACTCACAGACATTCCTTCGTCTCCCATGCCAGCCAAAGTCAATAGTAAACCTGTGGAGTTAAATTGAGCAATTCAGTGGCCTGAAGCACTCTCACTTGAATTACTATTCAGACATTAAGACACACTACAGATGTTTATATGCTACAAACTAAAACATTTTCTTTGGTTATAATCCGAAATTGAAATACAGTTAATGATCACAGATACATCATTGCTGATCTATCAAGATACAAACCTGGAAGACCACCTGCAGTCTCTGAGCAAACACGAGAGAGAAATATGTGATCTATCTGAAGAAAGATACAAAACATTAATGTCTTCCCACATGCAGGAAATATCTGATTAATCATTTTTATTAACAGAAGTTGGAAAAAAAACTTTATATATGGATTTACACAGTAAAGAGTGAAGTTTCCAGACATCTCATACCTTTGATAACTTAATCTTATGCTCTGTGCAAAATCGTTGCAATCCCTGCAATGAGAATAATAAATTAAGAGAAATAAATAAATTCCATAGGTTTACACTTTTTTTTTGGGGGGGGGGGGGGGGGGGGGTGGGGGGGGACTATGCCTTGAATTAGATATAAGCATCAAATTAAGTTCAGTTTCATTTCTAAATTTTGATTAAAAAATAAAAATTCAGTTTCAATAAACACTTGACAATGACAAACCACTATTTTAGAATCAATGTGTTCATCTTGGATTAGGCATTAACCATTTATAGTTCATATTAAAACAGAAAATTCAGTTCCCAATACCAAAAGAGAGACATAAAATATTGAGTTGACAATTAAAATGTCACCCCAGGCTTACCTCTCCAGCATTGAAAATAAATCTTTGCTTATCAAAGAAAAGCAAGACTGAAGGTGATGTATCCTGAGTATCCATTCCTGTCCCCAATATCTGTAATAAATAGACAAAGGCACCAATATTAGTCCAATGAGACAACTCAATTTTTCACATATATATGTCATCATTGAACAATCACTTTCTAAACATGCTAGTACTAATTAAACCCCACAAAAATACAGATGAAAATTTCTCAACTACTGCTTGCTCAAACACAAAAACTCAGTTCATAGAAGTATGGTTGACAAAATGTTATTATCCAAATAAGCTAGTATTTTAAATTCCAAAATACCTTTTGCTCATGCTTGGTTGCATGGCCATAAGATCAAAGGTCCCTTGGAAACCCAGGAAAGGTTCCAGAACTAAGTTGCTTCTCATACTAATTAACCAGGAAATAAATATTACTATCTATTATTCATAAGTTACACATGCACCGATTGGTCTAGAACCCACCATCTCACCCTCTACCTGGCACGTAGGGAGGAGATGCTAGTTGAGCTAGAGTTCATTGGCAGAAATAAATATTAAATTAAAACCACATTCCCACAAAAATAGGATTCCAAGTTTCTGACTTTAAACATATACTTCTGCAAATTACAGGGGACTAAAATTATAAACTCAGACCAGAATCTGTCAATTAAGCACATTATCCGCTCAAAAAAAAAAACCCCAAGAAACACATTTGACAGATCTCTTTCTCTCTTTTTCACATTACTTAACACCAATAACTAAATCTAGGAACACAATTTAGCATCAGAATCAACAAAAGCTTATCCAAATAAATACCAGAACTAACTAAAGTGACAATAAAATAGAGAAAATTTTCACCATTCTAAACAAACCCAATTTGCAAAAACCACTATCAGACAAAAGCCAGAAAAATCCAACAACCAATACAATCAATATCATTCCACTCCATCACGTCACAAAAACTAAAACAAACCCATTTCACAAAACCACATAACAAAGAAAACCCAGAAGGTCAAAACCCCAAAAAACAGTACCTGCACATAAGAAATGGTATTGACAGGGTTGAGCTTGCGCACTTTCAACTGCAAGTTCTTGTGGGGTTTATCACTCTTGTCTCTACCTTCAGCCCTTCTCTTATTGAACCCAACAGAAGGCTGAGGCTCAGTTGTTGTTTCCATTGGAGCCACTTTTTGTTGGTCTCTACTGCTCAGAGTGCTGGTGTTTCTGCGAGCAAGATTGGGTTTGAGGTGATGAGGAGGAGGAATGTTACGGTGTCGTTTAGAGGAGGCGAGAACGGTGAAGAGGGAAGAAGAATGGTTGATGGGTTTAAGGTAGGAGAGAGAAGAGGGTTTAAATGGAGAAAGAAGTGGGAAGAGGAGGCGGAGATTGAGGTTGAGGCTTGAGACTTGGGGCAATGGCATTGTGTTTGTGTTTCAATTCATTTGCTACTTTTATTTGTAATCCTTTACAAAGGGTTTTAGTTTTAGATAAAACCCTCTCTCGTTTTGGACCTTTTTGTGTCCCGTTGAAGCCTTGAAGGTTGGTGGTATGGCACTCCAAACTCAAGGAACTTAATAACTAACGGTCCTACAAGGCCATACCTTTATCCTTTACTCTTTTTTTTTTTTTTTTTTCATAAATAAAAAAGAGGTTTATAGGTGTGGTCACTGCCCAACTCACTTAAACTCGAAGTTGATAATGAGTGGGAATCTAGGAGTGTACATGGGTTGGGTTAGATGGGTGGAGAGTAATATTTTTAACCATCCTGCCAATGGCAAGTTGGAAAATTTTCAATCTGCCTCCAAGCCACCAATCTATGAATTCAGCGAATCAATAAAAATATAATGGTTTCAATTTGATGGGTTGGGCAGGTTGACAAATTCAATTCATAAATGAAATTATTTGAATTAAATTGGATATTTGCTTCCTTAAATAAGAAAAAAAAAAAAAGAAGGAAAAACTGCAATTTTTATTAAAAATAAATGCAAATACTGCATTATTTTTTATTAGAATGATTAAAATTTTTTATCACATTGAAAAGAAAAACATTTCAGAACCTGAAATTATACATGTACATAGAATAAGAATAATAACAAAATCTTAAAAAGAATAGCTAGAGTTTAATAAGGAAGAGAAATGAAAAAATGAAAAAATAATAAGAAAGAGCAAGAAATGAGAGAAATAAAGTGGGTGAACATGACAAAGTACGCGCATGTGTGTGTGTGAGTGTGTGAGTGTGTGTGTGAGTTAGGTTTTAGTGGGTTAGAAATATCTCAAGAATAGCTAGAGTTTAATAAGGAAGAGAAATGAAAAAATGAAAAATAATATGAAAGAGCAAGAAATGAGAGAAATAAAGTGGGTGAACATGACAAAGTACGTGTGTGCGCGCGCGCGCGCGTATAGGAGGGCAAATTAGGTTTTAGTGGGTTAGAAATATCTCAACCTGTTATTCAACTCAATCTGCTCACTTAATGGACCCGCATGAGTTGGGTCAAGTGAGTTGCCGAGTCAAGCAATTTTTTCGCATAGCCCTAGTGGGGTCACTTGAGTAATAGTGAGACTTGTTATTACTCAAAACCACAACTTTGAACTTGTAAGATGATAGACACAAGGGGTTCCTATTGCCGAAAAGAAGGGTAAAAAAAAAAGAGTTACCCTAAATTTCCCATTATTTAAATCATTGGGAGGTATCATTAGAGTATCAGCAGTGGGCTTCTCAAATGCCAAATTGTAAAGTACATTTGGGCCCAAATTGCTCCAGCAACTAGATGGCTATACCTGGGACTGGCCAAAATTTTTTGGCATAGCACTATAGTGTGATCTCATATGTGAGATTGCACTGTAGCACTATGCCATCCAAAAAAAATGTATTTTAATGATAAAGTAGAATAAAAAAATATTATTTTAATGATAAAGTAGAATAGGAAAATATTATTTTAATGATAAAGTATATTTCATTGTGTAGAAATATTATTTTAATGAGTAGAATAGGAAAATAAAAGTTGGGATGCTGGGTGTATTGTAAAATGATATGGTATAATTGATAAAGTAGTTTTTTAGGATGGTAAAATAAGATGAGATATGAAAACCGGTTGTGGATGCTCTTAGGCTAAACACAAAGTCAAAACTGGAACGAAGGTTATTTTTCTCATACATTTAAGTAAAAATAAAATAAATTTTTAATATTAAACTTACTTTTTTGTGAAGACCAACAAGCTGGAGTAGCTCAGTTGGTTAGAGCGTGTGGCTGTTAACCTCAAGGTCGAAGGTTCAAGCCCTTCCTCTAGCGCTCTCTTCCATTTTGCTTTCCTAATGTTCCATCTGGGCCTGAGTCACTCCGATTAGCTTTCGGGCCTCTTTTGCTTTCCTAATATTCCTTCTGGGCCTGAGTCTCTCTGATTAGCTTTTAGGCCTCATAATTTTACAGTGTGTGCTGGATTTTGTACTTAAAAGAGTTATGAGGTTTTAGGCTCACTACAAACTTATAAAATTTACTATTATTGTATTCCATTTTTGGCCCCATTCTCTATCCCATGCTCATAGCCTTAGCACCTACATTAGAACAGATAAGATCAAAAACAAAGAACCACCACACACCATGATGAAAACCCCATGCAAATATCCAGCTCACTTTTACAAACTATCCAAGCATAGAATCCCTATTACCTTATCAAAAAATGGGTACCCTACAACTGAGTTCATATGCTTTATCTTCTTTCTCAACCTCTTTAAACTTCAACTACATTACGAACTCTCATAAAACACTCAAAACCTCCAAGCAACCCCACCCCAGATTCTCTAGAGGGAAAATCAGAGCTGTTGGCACAATCCCTGAAAATGAATCCCAATCCACAGACCCAGAGGAGCCACCTTTTGTGGCTTTTGCTTTTGTTAGTGTAAGTTGAAATATTATATATATGTACAATTTTGCATCATATCTAGCTTGTACATATAAGTAATGGAAATTTTATTAATAATAATTTCTGTTTTATGTTTTTTTAAGTCTGTGTTACTACCAGATGGAACACCTGATGTACATTTTCGAAAAGCATGTGGTGGACAGAAACTTAGGAACATAATGTTGGATTCAAATATTGAGTTGTATGGACCATATGTAAGTTTTTTAACTTATAATTCATATGATTTATAAGTTGATTTTATTAATAAGCTTTGTGTGTCTATATATATATTCATTATATTGATGTTCATTAATTATGTATTGGTTATCAGGCTAGACCTCTGCTAAATTGTGCTGGAGGTGGAACCTGTGCGACGTGTATGGTGGAGGTGGCCTTACTATCTTGAAACTAATTAATTAAAACGGAAAAAGGATGTGCATAACAAATTTTCTTTCTTTTTTACTTTTTTATATTTTTTAAATCTTAAACTTAAAGCTTCTGCCTTCTGGTTCATGATTTCTTTTTTTTTTTTTAAAAAAAATTAACTATACACCATTAATCATTAGTGTATTCGGTTTATCAATAGATATTCTAGATCAAAAGTAGGATTTTAATCGGAAGTGGCTGTCCATCTTGCTTATGCTATTTAATAATTTTTTTTTTTTTTTAAGTTGAAGCTTAAACTTATGGTTGAAATACAATTTTTATCCTTGAAATTTGGTTAAGATTTGATCATGATCTCCTAAATTTGAAAGATTTCAATTTTATTCTTTTAAAAAAAAATTGAAAGATATCAATTTTATCAGTCTCATGACCTGATTGCTGATGCTTGTCCTGTTGTCTTGGTCTCCTATTCAATTTCGATTATGGGGGGCTAAATAAACCAAGGCAAAACTAACATTTTTTATTATTTATTTTTATATGAAAATACCCAAAACCCCATGTAGGCTCTTCTAAAATATGGGATTTCTTTGGAATTTTTGAATGTAACACAACCTTTTAGTATTATTTTACATGAAAATGCAACTCTTATTTGAGATATGTGTCATCACATGAGTAACTCATCATTTATTTTGATTTACTCATAAAACCCATAAAGGGTTAAGGGATTGCGTATTTTTATATAAACCACAAGGAGTTTTGTATAACTTTCCCTTTATCTTTCAAACATAAATAAAACATACTTTGCAGACAAAAAAAACTATAGTATCTATTCTATATAATTTTCTCATGTATTGTTAGATTATTCAAGGGAAGGAGCTTCTAACCCCTCGCACGGACAAAGAGAAGGAAAAACTAAAGAAGGTATATGCTAGTAAAAGCAAATTCTTAATTTTATTTAGTGGGCATAATGTTATTCAAGTACATGTTAATCCAATCAAAATTACTTTGGATTACATTTTCCTTGTGTATTATTAGAAAATCTTAATTAATTGCTATTTTTATTTAATTAATTACACCGCCTATGTTTTAGACTAAATACTCGAATAAGATAATCTGTATACACCATTGATATGATGGTTATTTCAAAAGTACAAATTCATGTAGGGATGAAAGGCAAAGGCTAGAGTTTTAAAAAAATACATTAAACTCATCATTTACTATGCTGGTATTAAGTATTAATCATAATATGCCACCTCATTAGTTGTGAAAAATTTATATCCCTGAGGCTGTTGTAGTTGTGACCTAACATATATGTTCTGGGGTATGTTTCAGAAACCAAAAAATTGGAGACTTGCTTGTCAACTTACAGTGGGTAAAAAAGATTCTAGAGGCCTGGTTTGTGATATTTCCATTTCATTTCTTACATTTCAGCAAACAGGAATTTTTTTTTTCTTTGGGTTATCAAGTAATCGTATTCTATTTCACTATAGGCTGGATTAAATTGTTTCTTTTTTCCTCTGATGCAGCTTGTTGTCCAACAACTGCCTGAATGGAAAGGGCATGAATGGAATTATGAAAGAATATCGCCTGAAGAATTAGCTTCAGAATTAGAGTTAAATTTTGGGTCAGAGTCTTCCTAACACAGTTTTGCTAATTAATGTACATTTCAAAGAAAGATCTAAAAACCAATATAACATTATGAGGAAATGATGTAAAAATATTGCCTTCAAAGGCATTCAAGGACACTTTTTGTATTGTAATTAAGTCTAAAATCCAATTTCAGTATGGGAAATTCTCTTATAAATTTTCACGCTAGTAAGATTTGTAACTCAATTGGTTGATATTTTTTTGTATTTTCAAATGAGGTCATTCTACGGTACCCCCTATTTTTTTAGGGAGATACAGTACCCACACAAATCATGACCATAAAATTGGTGAAGTTTTAATCTTGACTGTTCATTTTATTTTAAGGATCCAACGATGAAACCTAGTTTCATTGCCATTGTTTTGTATCCCTTTTTCTTTGTTGGTTTTCAAGGCTACCCATTTGAAAAGGTAGATATAATTTATTTATTATTATTGTAAATTTTCGCATATAAGGGTATGTGGGTTTCTAGTGTTTGTGTCTATTTGTTCTTTTGAAGTTGCATGTGTATGTGGGTTTGTGTTGTTTTATTGCTTTGCCAGATTAGGCCACTTAGTGAATATCCAAAGTAAGCATTTGTTAGTTAAACTCACGAGCAAGACAGAGCTTTATGGGTTGGTTCTTATAAATTTGATTGCGCTGGTATTTGAAATGAAATTAGGAGCAGAGTTAATAATATGGAATGGTGGCATTTGCTGTGGTTTAACTTGGCCATTCCCAAACACTCATTTGTTGGTTGGATAGTTATTCTTAGTAAGCTTTCAACCAAAGCTAGAATCTTGCAACGGGGTCTTCCAAGTTCCAGTGGATGGTTTATGTTTTTTGCAGCTTTGGTATTGAGTTCAAGGACCATTTATTTTTTGGTTCTTCTTTTACCAAGAGGGTCTGGGAAATTACAATTAACTTGTTTCTAGTATCTTTTGCTAAGACTGATTGGCAGGATAGTATGAGTTAGGTGGAAATAATCTTAAAGGAAAAGGCTTAAGAACAACCCTTTGCAAACTAGCTTTGTGGGCTACTGTTTATCATGTATGGAAGCAAAAAATTCTATTCTATTTTCTGGGAAGGTATACACTAAAGATCAACTTATTTGCATTATAAAGAAGGATGTTCAAGGGAGACTAGAGAGCAAACTATGCAGTTGTGACTCAATGCTTAATCATATCCTTTGCTATTAGTGGGGACTCAAATTTGAAATGCTACTACATTATCAAACTAGTGACTGATCTATCCTATGATGGAGAATTATTGAAAGCTTGGTATTGCTGGATATCTTGTGGTGCTCTATTATTGTCAAAGCCTGGAGGATCTGTTGTTTCATTACTCAATTGTGACATGTTGCTGCTGTGTTAAAAAGTTGTAATAGCTTGATGATGTTAATGTATAAATTTTGTTGTAGATTGTGTTTTAGGAGTGGCCAATTTTAGCTTGATTTGTTGAGATCATGGCACACTGTTAAGGGGTGTAAACAGTCATAGCCTACTGTTTTGTTGTAGTGGGTCTGTTATAAACTTTTTTTTTACAGAGACCAGTCTTAGTTTTGCTATGGCTTGGGTGTTTTGCCTTGTATTTTGGTTGATTTCTTAGTCAATAAAAAAACCTCATTGATTCATCAATAAAAGTGAAAAAGGAGGTGGTGATGCAAGACAAGGATAGGAGAAATTAAATGATAAAAAGAAGAAAAAATATCACAAAAATGCCAAGGAATTAGAGGTCATATATATTAGTATGTTTCAAATGATGGTATGTGAAAATGAGGAAAATATAAGCTTCCTAATTGAATTAAATGACGGAATTCTTCAAAGAAGCAGTGACAAAGAAAGTGGACTTGGATTTTTGTTTGATGTTCTCATTGTAGGGTACTTTGTAATTTTTTTTTCATTAAAAAAAAAAAAGAATTGAAATTTGTGTAACATAAGGCCTATAAATTTTGTTTGATGTTTTGAATCTCAAAACATGACAAGAGTAACTTGATGATGACACATATTTTGAGTGCTAGTATGTTCTTTTAAATTTTGTGTAAAAGACACATATTTTGGATACTTTATCATCTCTCTTGATATATAACTTTTTAGCAGTTAAGAACTTCAAAACAATTTTTTAGTTTGAGATTTTAAATGTTGTGAAAACACTCATGCATTAGGGTTCTCTCTTTCTATTGATATAAAACATTTTAGTTGTCAATAGTTGGCAAGACATTTTTTAGTTGGTTATGATAACAAATTTTTAGTCATCATCTTGTCAATTGGATTATCAATGGCCTTTTCATTACCTTATGTATTTATTAAAAAATGTAACTAAAATTAAAATGTAGAAAGTTTAAGAAAATAATAATTGGAAAAAATAGTTTATTGATCTTAAATTCAAATTTAGACATCCAAACAATGGAATTTCAAATCAAGGTTTTTAAATCCATTAATTTTAAAATCAATGGGTTTCAAATCAAGCAAATAGAGTGGTTGTATAAAATTTTTATAGTCAATTTGGTCTTGCAAATAGAGGTTTCAGGGGGCATTTGGTCATTTTCATATTTCAAGAATCCTTAGTCATTTTTTAGGTTTCAGGGATATTTTGGTAATTTTTTAGGTTTTAGGGGCATAACGGTCATTTTTTAGGTTCCAAGCATATTCCAATAATTTTTTAAGTTACGGGGTCATTTCGGTCATTTTTGAGGTTTTAGGGATATTTCAGTAATTCTTTTAGGTTTTTTTGGGGGCATTATGGTCATTTTTAGGTTAAAAGGGTATTTTAGTCTTTATTTTAGATTTCAGGGTTATTTAAGTCATTTTTTAGGTTTCAGGGTCATTTGGTCATTTTTTAGGTTCTATTTTTTGATCATTTTTTAGGTTCTATGGATCTTTTAATAATTTTTTAGGTTTTAGGGTCATTTTTTCAATTATAAGGTTATTTCGGTCTTTTTATAAGTTTCGGGGATATTTCGATCATTTTTTAGATTCTAACGATATTTCGGTAATTGTCGAGGATTCGGGGGTATTTTTGTCATTTGCAAGTTTTATGAGGTATTTTGGTCATTTTATTGGTTTCAAGGGTATTTCAAATTTTTTTTTTAAGTTTTCAATGTCATTTCAGTCATTTTTAAGGTTTTATGAGTATTTCGGTTATTTTTTAGGTTTAAGGTACACTACGGTCGTTTTTTAGGTTCTAAGGGCATTATAGTCACTTTTTAAGTTACAAGGTCATTTTAATCATTTTTTAGGTTGCATGGTCATTTAGGTCTTTTTTTTTTTTTTAAGGTTCTAAGGGTATTTCAATCATATTTTTAGGTTTAAAGGGTATTTCAATCATTTTTTAGGTTATAGGGTCATGTCGGTCATTTTTTAGGTTTTAAAGATATCTTAGTAATTTTTATGAGTTTCGAGGTTATATTGGTTATTTTTAAGTGTTAGGATGCATTTTGGTAATTTTAGTATATTTAAGGGTATTTTGGAAATTTTGAAGGTTTTAAGAGTATGTTTGTTATATATATTCGTCGATTATTAGGTAATTTGAAGGGGGGTTAAGTTGGGTTGGCTATGCCCATGTGTGATGTTGATACTGATTAGTGTGACGATCGAATAGTAAAATGTGAGTAAAAAAAAAATAAGAAAACAATCTAATGTGACAAAAGTACAGTCACATTTAATTTTGGTACTGCCTAATGTGATGACGGAGTTGTCAAATGTGAGAAAAAAATAAAGGTAAAACTAAATGTGGCAAAAGTACAGTAATATATGATGTTGGTACTGCCTAATGTGACATTTGAACCATCAAATGTAAGAAAAAAAAATCATCAAATGTGACAAAAGTATAATCACATGTGATATTAGTATTGTACAATGTGACAATAGAATTGTCAAATGTGTGAAAAAAAAAATTAAAATACCATCAAATGTGAGAAAAATACAATTATATGTGATGTTGGTACTGCCTAATGTGATAATGAAACCATCAAATGTGAGAAAAAAAATAAAGGAATCACCGAATGTGACAAAAGTATAGTCATATATAATGTTAGTACTGCACAATATAAGGATAGAACCGTTAAATGTGAAAAAAAAAATAAGGAAACTACCAAATGTGGGAAGAAAGTAGGGGAACTACCGAATTTGACAAAAGAACTGTCACATGTGATGTTAGAATTGCACAATGTAAAGATGGAACCGTCAAATGTGACAAAAGAACTATCACATGTGATGTTGGAACTGCACAATGTAAAGATAAAACCGTCAAATGTGAGGAAAAAGTAATCTGGTATAGCAGGTTACCTACTAATGGATACCGTACCCTCCTTTTTTTTGGGGTACGGTAGAATTACCCTTTCAAATAAGAAATCTAGAGTTCAAATTTTCTCTCTTCCAATTATCGAAAAAAAAAAATTAATAATAAATTTTCACAATGACAAGACAAGGCATGCAATTATTTTAGTTAACAAATCACATAATGGCAGTAAAATAAAGATATTTAGGACTAAATAAAAGTATATATTAGGAAAATTGTGAAATCTTATGTCCACTAATTTGGTTGACATTTAAAGAGGCATTTCATTGTAGACCCTTTTGGTTTCGTGTTGTTAATATATATATATATATATTTATATATATACCAGAGTAAAAGCAGTTTACCTTCCGTGATTCCCGCAATCTCCTAAACGGATCCAAGACTTCCTCTAGCTATAAAAGGAACCCTTTGCTTTAGTCTTTAGTAGGTCCAGTTAGACTCACCTTTCACAAGGTTCAGTTTAAGACACTACCCCAGAGTCCAGTTTCACTTTGTAATAGAAATACATTGTAAACCTAAATGGCTCTCTTCTCCTCTCCCCTAGTTTACACTTGTACTAGAACTACATTTGTAACCTATTTAAGCTTCCGCACTAAGCCTGCCCATCTGAACGGCACTCTCCCCCTTTGTCTGTAGCTTACCCCCATTTGGTATCAGAGCCAAGTTTGTGGCCGATAGTAAGTGTTTGTAAGTTACTGTAATTATTTTGAAATTCAATCAAGTTGGCCGGTTCAACCGCCATAGTTATCCATTATTTTGTGGTTATACATTACTTTGAAGTATGTTATCTCTAACAAACATTATTTTGTTTTACATCTATTTTCTAATAGCACTTCCACTCCCATATGTTGCATTCTTCATCTACTACTTCATCTTAGTCAGTGTTTACTGTTCTTTCTTTTGGTGGTAGGCTGAGCCTCTCGTTCAGTCTTTCTATTTATTATCTTGTGATTACCTGTTTGAGCTAATCCTTTACTTCCCAGTTATCTTCTTCTTCTTCTTATCTTTGTTTTTAGCCCAAAGTTTGTTGCAGATGTGTACTATTGAGAAGTGTTTGTCCGGTTCTGTGTCGGTTTGTTGCCCTGTAAGACTAATATCCTAAAGTGTGTCAATACTCGCGGCCAAGCAGTAATTCCTGTTAAGCTAGGAGAGCGTTAGGGTTTGCGTACGGTGGGGTTTCAGTACACCAGAATAGGAGTAAGTGGTAACAAGTGTCACAGAAGGCATCAGTCTCTTTAGAACACCCCTGTTTCAGATCTAAGGTTAGATCCAGAAATTGGAAGATAAAGGTAGTCTAGGTTGTAATTGATTTCTTAGGCTTTTAATCCAAAATGATAAATAGGATATTTAGAAGGAGTGATTCATCCACCAGCATTAGATCTAGCAGTACAACCCTCCTTGAGATTCCACAAGAAGATGGAACAATCAACTCGGAGTCGTACCAACTTTCAGATCTAGATTAGAAGTTAGGAGATTGGAACATACCCAAAGTTCCCACAACCCAGGTCTATAAGTCATCATCGTGGTCCTTGAAAAAGTCTTTTAGAACAGACTACCATGTTAGGACTATAGAACAAATCTACAGCATCAACAAGGAGTATGAAACATGCTACTTGTTATCCCCTGCAGCCGTGAAAGCCCACAGGGAAAAAGATCATAAATTCCTCCACATTGGTCTTGTCCAAGTAGGAGTAAAACCAATAATCAGAGAAGGGTTGAACAACTCAATCCTTATGGCCCTTAAAGACACTCGTCTTATTAGGTTTAATGACAGTCTTCTAGGCACAATTGAATCCAGTTTGAGTAACGGACTAGTTCACTTTGACTGTTTCCCCAACCTCACTGTAGCACTGGACGACCCTCACATCTTGAAGGTCCTCACCCTCAACATTAAAACCCATGGAACCCTTGTGTTACATGACACCAAACAGCTTGTCCTTATATACAGAGTGTATTATAAATGCATGAGAACAAACATGTCTATTCAAGCAGTAGGCAAGAGAAAGGCTGGTGAAACCACCCTTATCCAAACCCCAGACGTTAGATCCACAGTTCAGGTACCTAGAACCCTGAAATGATCTCAAGTCACTTTCCCAGCACATTGGACTATAGATAATGAAAATTATCCTCTACAAGTCCAAAACCCAGTTAGGAACCCAGATCTAGATTTTGTCCAGCAATTAGCCGATGGAACGATTAGACTAAGCTTTGACCAGTCTAGATTTCGATCACCTTTAGAATATGATGAACCCAGGCCCAGATCTTCGGTAGATCTGTACCAGGAACCAAGGTCTAGATCCGTAGATCTACGCCAACCCTTTAGGCGGCCAACTATCCACTTGAGAGATAGACCTGCATCCCAATGTAATTCGTCTAGAACACGAGCTCCCTTTCCCACATCTAGAAGAGACTTAGGTCCACAGTTTCAAGGTGTTAAAGACCATTCCCAGGTTAGTACCCCTTGTTACACAGCCAAGCAAGACTCAGTTACTGATCTAGAAGAAGACAGCACTAGTCAGGACAGTCTTAAGCCCCCTTCACCATCAGGAACTGATATGAGAAATTCTATTCAGCAGGAAACTGAATATGACTATCAGCTCTTAATGTTGACAAAAGAGTTCACTCCTGATATGGACACTCTTGAAAAGGATTTTAACTCTGAAAGAAACAGAGCTAAAAGAGAAGCCTATAGAGCCAACCATACCAGAGAACAATAAGAAGAAGTTTTGGAGAAATGGAAGTTATTCATGAAAGAAGTATCCAGTGATTATCCTTTCTTTGAATACTTTGAGAAACATTTCAAATGGCAGAAAAAGTCTTGTGTCAAAACCAAACTTTCAACCAGCCCTAACCAACCAACAAGTGTTAGGAATCCAGCACAAGAAGTAGAGAAACCAGTCTCTCCTTCACCAAAAGTTAATGTCTTAGAAGCTCACATATCCTCTAATAGTTCTAGTAGACCCTCCTCAGAAGATGAAAAGGAGAAAGAACAACTAGACGACCAGCTTGGAGATACACCCCCAATCCCTCCTAAGAAAAGGATATCCAAATATAGAGGAAAAGAAACCTCTAAAGATTTCCATAGGAAGAAAACAGTTTCCAGACAATATAGAAAGCAGAAGTTCAAGAATGATGATTTCTATAAAAAAGGAAACCCCAACTCCATAGAAAACCTCAAACCTAAAGCAAAAGGAAAATGCTTTAAATGTGGGAAGAAAGGACATCTCAAGAATGAATGTCCAGGAAAATCTCCTACCAATTCCCTAATCAGTGAAGATATCTCCAAGGTTCTAGAACTGGACCACACAGAAAGTGAGTCTCCCAATAGTTCTATTAACCGAGAAATCTATCAGATTTACCAGTTCTCATCCTCTCCTAGAGTTTCAACTAGCACCTCTAGTAGTCCAGATGAAGTCATTTATTGACAACCCAATCCTGATGCAATCCACAGATCCAGAGGAGCCACCTTTTGTGGCTTTTGCTTTTGTTAGTGTAAGTTGAAATATTATATATATGTACAATTTTGCATCATATCTAGCTTGTACATATAAGTAATGGAAATTTTATTAATAATAATTTCTGTTTTATGTTTTTTTAAGTCTGTGTTACTACCAGATGGAACACCTGATGTACATTTTCGAAAAGCATGTGATGGACAGAAACTTAGGAACATAATGTTGGATTCAAATATTGAGTTGTATGGACCATATGTAAGTTTTTTAACTTATAATTCATATGATTTATAAGTTGATTTTATTAATAAGCTTTGTGTGTCTATATATATATTCATTATATTGATGTTCATTAATTATTTATTGGTTATCAGGCTAGACCTCTGCTAAATTGTGCTGGAGGTGGAACCTGTGCGACGTGTATGGTGGAGGTGGCCTTACTATCTTGAAACTATTTTTTTTTTTTGATTAAAAGACAGTAACTTTATTAAGAAGAAGATAAAAGCAGTATATCTTGAGCCAAGGCGGACTCAATAAAGTCTGGATTTTCCTCTATCCAAGTTACATAATTGTCAATATTCTTGGCATGTTGAGCCAATATGTGAGCTGGCCGGTTCCCTGTTCGCTTAACATGTGAAAACTGGAATGACCTGAATGCCTGTACCTTCTGACCAATGCCTATAATGATGTTATAGATGGATTCTTGAGGACAGCTAGCACCGAGCATAGCATCTACGATCATTTTTGAATCACATTCAAAAAGAACATCCCTTATACCAACATCCCAAGCGAAGTCCACAGCTTCCTCCAGAGCTTTAGCCTCAGCTTCTAAAGGACCCAAAGGACAGAACACCTTCTTGCTCAAGGCTGCTGCTACCAGGCCACCATGGTCTCTGATGATGACCCCCACACCCGATGCCTGTTGGGCCTCAAAAACTGCTCCATCGACGTTGACCTTGTACCATGGCGGAGAAGGGTTGGTCCACTGTTCCCTAACATGCATCACCGTCTGTGAAGGTTGGAAGTTGGCAAGCTGAAACTCCTCAAGCAACAGTCGTGCCTTCTGCAGAATCGTTGCTGCCGTTTGTCGTGCCTTTCCTTGTCGGACTGCATTCCTGTTAAACCACATACTCCAGGCAACTGTTATTACAAGTTCCAACAATTCATTACCCACCCGCTGATAGAATTGTAGATGCCACAAGAGATCAATGAAGTCTCGTAAGTGTACCCCACAATTATCAAACGGAATTCCTGATAACTTCCATACTTCCTGAGCTCGGTCACAACTCCAGAATAGGTGACCATCGGATTCAGCGCCTAACCCACATGCTTCGCAAATCGGATCATTAAGGACTTTCCGATGACACAAATTGTCCTTTGTAGGTAAAATATTACGACTCGCTCGCCAAGCAAATGACTTAACTTTATTTGGGACATTTAATCGCCAGAGATTTTTCCAAAAGCTACTACGATTTCCACTGCTGGAACTGTCAGTTCTCTGATCCGAAGAAGAAGACAAGGCTATCTTGAAACTAATTAATTAAAACGGAAAAAGCATGTGCATAACAAATTTTCTTTCTTTTTTATTTTTTATATTTTTTAAATCTTAAACTTAAAGCTTCTGCCTCTGGTTCATGATTTTTTTTTTTTTTTTAAATAACTATACACCATTAATCATTAGTGTATTCGGTTTATCAATTGATATTCTAGATCAAAAGTAGGATTTTAATTGGAAGTGGCTGTCCATTTTGCTTATGCTGTTTAATAATTTTTTTTTTTTTTTTTTTTAAGTAGAAGCTTAAACTTATGGTTGAAATACAATTTTTATCCTTGAAATTTGGTTAAGATTTGATCATGATCTCCTAAATTTGAAAGATTTCAATTTTATTCTTGAAAAAAAATTGAAAGATATCAATTTTATCAGTCTCATGACCTGATTGCTGATGCTTGTCCTGTTGTCTTGGTCTCCTATTCAATTTCGATTATGAAGGACTAAATAAACCAAGGCAAAACTAACATTTTTTATTTTTATATGAAAATACCCAAAACCCCATGTAGGCTCTTCTAAAAAATGGGATTTCTTTGGAATTTTTGAATGTAACACAACCTTTTAGTATTGTGGGGGGTATAAAACCCGGGAAGCCCATGTCAATGTTTGCGCTGGGCCTAGGGCCCGATCCGAGGAAGGCCCACCCCTTGGCCATGAGAAGGATACCCCTTGGCCATGAGAAGGACCCTCCTCGGCCATAAATGTAGCCGAGGGCAAAAGGGAGCAACTTAGCCCTAGTGATGACATTTCGGGTCATTTCGCCTTACAGGAAAAGTACTAAAACGACAAAGAACAAGGGAAAGGCTGCCATTACTGCAATTAAGTACTCTGCACTTAATAGAGCCATGCTTTTCAGCTTTTACAACCATCCCAATCACTTTGGGTATGGGCTGATAGGACAAGTATCAGCCCTAAAAAGACGAACCTACACGTGGGCGTTCATGGGAGGGGAAAAAGCTAGTATAAAAGGAGGAGGAAGCAGTCCAGAAAAAAGGGAGGGGATCAGGTCCAAGAACCGGAACCACCCAGGCCGTGCCGAGGAGAAAGTCTTCTTGGATAAGCTCAGTTCACCTTTGTGCGATTGTTATGAACACCATGGCTAACGACTGTCCGTTCACCAAGGCCTAGCCTTTTAGCCCACTCTCTACAAATTTATTGTTTGGGCCTTTAACGTTTGAACCCAATACCAATTTGGGATCGTTACAAATGGAGTCCTTACAAGTATTATTTTACATGAAAATGCAACTCTTATTTGAGATATGTGTCATCACATGAGTAATTCATCATTTATTTTGGTTTACTCATAAAACCCATAAAGAGTTAAGGGATTGTGAATTTTTATATAAACCACAAGGAGTTTTGTATAACTTTCCCTTTATCTTTTTTTTTTTTTTTTTTGAAAACACTTTCCCTTTATCTTTCAAACATAAATAAAACATACTTTGCAGACAACAAAAACTATAGTATCTATTCTATATAATTTTCTCATGTATTCATTGTATTGTTAGATTATTCAAGGGAAGGAGCTTCTAACCCCTCGCACGGACAAAGAGAAGGAAAAACTAAAGAAGGTATATGCTAGTAAAAGCAAATTCTTAATTTTATTTAGTGGGCATAATATTATTCAAGTACACGTTAATCCAATCAAAATTACTCCGGATTACATTTTCCTTGTGTATTATTAGAAAATCTTAATTAGTTGCTATTTTTATTTAATTAATTACACTGCCTATGTTTTAGATTAAATACTTGAATAAGATAATTTGTATACACCATTTACGTGACGGTCACTTCAAAAGTACAAATTCATGTAGGGATGAAAGGCAAAGGCTAGAGTTTTAAAAAAATACATTAAACTCATCATTTACGATGTTGGTATTAAGTATTAATCATAATATGCCGCCTTAGTAGTTGTGAAAAATTTATATCCCGGAGGCTATTGTAGTTGTGACCTAACATTTATGTTCTGGGGTATGTTTCAGAAACCAAAAAATTGGAGACTTGCTTGTCAACTTACAGTGGGTAAAAAAGATTCTAGAGGCCTGGTTTGTGATATTTCTCTTTCATCTCTTATATTTCAGCAAACTGGAATTTTTTTTTTCTTTGGGTTATCAAGTAATCATATTCTATTTCACTATAGGTTGGATTAAATTATTTCTTTTTTCCTCTGATGCAGCTTGTTGTCCAACAACTGCCTGAATGGAAAGGGCATGAATGGAATTATGAAAGAATATCGCCTGAAGAATTAGCTTCAGAATTAGAGTTAAATTTTGGGTCAGAGTCTTCCTAACACAGTTTTGCTAATTAATGTACATTTCAAAGAAAGATCTAAAAACCAATATAACATTATGAGGAAATGATGTAAAAATATTGCCTTCAAAGGCATTCAAGGACACTTCTTGTATTGTAATTAAGTCTAAAATCCAATTTCAATATGGGAAATTCTCTTATAAATTTTGATGCTAGTAAGATTTGTAACTCAATTAGTTGATATTTTTTGGTATTTTCAAATGAGGTCATTCTACGGTACCCCTTATTTTTTTAGGGAGGTACGGTACCCACACAAATCATAACCATAAAATTGGTGAAGTTTTAATCTTGACGGTTCATTTTATTTTAAGGATCCAACGATGAAACCTAGTTTCATTGCCATTGTTTTGTATCCCTTTTTCTTTGTTGGTTTTTCAAGGCTACCCATTTGAAAAGGTAGATGTGGGGTCAGAGAATTTATGACCCCGGCCCATTTTATATTAAGGCCCAAGGCCCAAGCCGAGAAGAGGCATTGTCGAGGACGTACAATGAAAGTCCAAATGGCCTATGGATATAACTGAGGACGATTTTGTCCTCGGCATCCCAAAGCGCTCCTAAAAGAAAGGGCGAGCACAGTGCAGGAGCGGCCCAAGTAAAAGGCTGCTAGTATTGCAATAAAGCACTCTGCACCTGACAGGACCATATTCTTCAGCTTTTACAACCACCCCCAACCACTCTGGGTATGGGCTGATGGGACAAGTATTAGTCCTGGAAAGTCGAACTCACACATGGACGTTGGATAAGGGGTATAGGCTAATATAAAAGAAAAAGTAAGCAATCCAGAAAAGGGGCTGGGAAAAAAGGCCAAGAACCAGAGCCTCCCAAACCGTATCGAGGAGAAAGACTCCTCGAACGAACATGGTTTTATTCTGTATGAACACCATGACCAACCACCGTTCGATGACCAAGCCCTAGCCTTTCAAACCCACGCTCTACAAATTATATTGTTTGGGCCCTTAACATACGAACCCAACATCAGTTTGGGGTCGTTACGAATTGAGTCCTTACAGTAGATATATGCAATTATTTCGAAGGATTAATGTCGATTTTTCTATGGGTGGGGGGGGGGGGGGAATCTTTAATCTTCTCCATGATTTGTTATATGAGTTGATTAACAGTATCAATATTCATTTGTTATGTTTTATTTATTTATTTATTATTATTATTATTGTAAATTTTCGCATATAGGGGTATGTGGGTTTCTAGTGTTTGTGTCTATTTGTTCTTTTGAAGTAGCATGTGTATGTGGGTTTGTGTTGTTTTATTGCTTTGCTTGCCAGATTAGGCGACTTAGTGAATATCCAAAGTAAGCATTTGTTAGTTAAACTCATGAGCAAGACAGAGCTTTATGGGTTGGTTCTCATAAATTTGATTGTGCCGGTATTTGAAATGAAATTAGGAGCAGAGTTAGTAATATGGAATGGTGGCATTTGCTGTGGTTTAACTTGGCCATTCCCAAACATTCATTTGTTGGTTGGATAGTTATTCTTAGTAAGCTTTCAACCAAAGCTAGAATCTTGCAACAGGGTCTTCCAAGTTCTAGTGGATGGTTTGTGTTTTCTGCAGCTCTGGTATTGAGTTCAGGGACCATTTATTTTTTGGTTCTTCTTTTACCAAGAGGGTCTGGGAAATTACAATTAATTTGTTTCTAGTATCTTTTTCTAAGACTGATTGGCAGGATAGTATGAGTTAGGGGGAAATAATCTTAAAGGAAAAGGCTAAGAACAACCCTTTACAAACTAGCTTTGTGGGCTTCTATTTATCATGTATGGAAGCAAAAAATTCTATTATATTTTCTGGGAAGTTATACATTGAAGATCAACTTATTTGCATTATAAAGAAGGATGTTCAATGGAGACTAGAGAGCAAACTATGCGGTTGTGACTCAATGCTTAATCATATCCTTTGCTATTAGTGGGGACTCAAATTTGAAATGCTACTACATTATCAAACTAGTGACTGATCTATCCTATGATGGAGAATTATTGAAAGCTTGGTATTGCTAGATATCTTGTGGTGCTCTATTATTGTCAAAGCCTAGAGGATCTGTTGTTTCATTGCTCAATTGGGACATGTTGCTGTTGTGTTAAAGAGTTGTAATAGATTGATGATGTTAATGTATAAATTTTGTTGTAGATTGTGTTTTAGGAGTGGCTAGTTTTAGCTTGATTTGTTGAGATCATGGCGCATTGTTAAGGGGTGTCAGTAGTCATAGCCTGCTTTTTTGTTGTAGTGGGTCTATTATAAACTTTTTTTTACAGAGGCTAGTCTTAGTTTTGCTATGGCTTGGGCTTGGTTGTTTTGCCTTGTATTTTGGTTGATTTCTTAGTCAATAAAAAAACCTCATTGATTCATCAATAAAAGTGAAAAATGAGGTGGTGATGCAAGACAAGGACATGAGAAAATAAATGATAAAGAGAAGAAAAAATATCACAAAAATGCCAAGGAATTAGAGGTCATATACATATACTAGTATGTTTCAAATGATGGTATGTGAAAATGAGGAAAATATAAGCTTCCTAATTGAATTGAAAGATGGAATTCTTCAAAGAAGCAGTGACAAAGAAAGTGGACTTGGATTTTTGTTTGATGTTCCCATTGTAGGGTACTTTGTATTTTTTTTTTTTCAAAAAAAAAAAAGTATTGAAATTTGTGTTACATAAGGCCTATAAATTTTGTTTGATGTTTTGAATCTCAAAACATGACAGGAGTAACTTGATAATGACACATATTTTGAGTGCTAGTACGTTCTTTTAAATTTTGTGTAAAAGAGACATATTTTGGATACTTTATTGTCTCTCTTGATATATAACTTTTTAGTAGTTAAGAACTTCGAAACAATTTTTTAGTTTGTGATTTTAAATGTTGTGAAAAAACTCATGCAATAGGGTTCTCTCTTTCTATTGATATAAAACATTTAGTTGTCAATAGTTGGCAAGACATTTTTTTAGTTGGTTATGATGACAAAATTTTAGTCATCATCTTGTCAATTGGATTATAAATGGCCTTTTCATTACCTTATGTATTTATTAAAAAATGTTACTAAAATTAAAATGTAGAAAGTTTAAGAAAATAATAATTGGAAAAAATAGTTTATTGATCTTAAATCCAAATCCAAATCCAAATTTAGACATCCAAACAATAGAATTTCAAATCCTTCATTGTATAAAAAGACCCCAACAAGGAATTTAAAAATCAATGGATTTCAAATCAAGGTTTTTAAATCCATTAATTTTAAAATCAATGGGTTTCAAATCAAGCAAATAGAGTGGTTGTATAAAAATTTTATTGTCATTTTGATCTTGCAAATAGATGTTTCGGGGGGCATTTTGGTCATTTTAATATTTCAAGAATCCTTAGTCATTTTTTAGGTTTCAGGGATATTTCGGTAATTTTTTAGGTTTTGGGGCATAACAGTCATTTTTTAGGTTCCAAGCGTATTTCAATAATTTTTTAAGTTACAAGGTCATTTTGGTCATTTTCGAGGTTTCAGGGGTATTTCAATAATTCTTTTAGGTTTTTTGGGGGCGTTATGGTCATTTTTAGGTTAAAAGGGTATTTTAGTCTTTATCTCAGAATTCAGGGTTATTTAAGTCATTTTCTAGGTTTTAGGGTCATTTAGTCATTTTTTAGGTTCTATGGGTATTTTGATCATTTTTTAGGTTCTTTGGATCTTTTAATAATTTTTTAGGTTTTAGGGTCATTTAGTCATTTTTTAGGTTCTATGGATCTTTTAATCATTTTTTGGGTTATAAGGGTATTTCGGTCTTTTTTTAGGTTTCGGGGGTATTTTGATCATTTTTTAAGTTCTCAGGATATTTCATTAATTGTTGAGGATTTGGGGGTATTTTTGTCATTTTTAATTTTTATGAGGTATTTTGGTCATTTTATTGGTTTCAAGGGTATTTCAATTTTTTTTTTTTTTAAGTTTTCAATGTCATTTCAATCATTTTTAAGGTTTTATGAGTATTTCGGTCATTTTTTAGGTTCTAAGGGCATTATAGTCACTTTTTAAGTTACAAGGTCATTTTAATCATTTTTTAGGTTGCATGGTCATTTAGGTCATTTTTTTAAGGTTCTAAGGGTATTTCAATCATATTTTTAGGTTTAAAGGGTATTTCAGTCATTTTTTAAGTTATAGGGTCATTTCAGTCATTTTCTAGGTTTTAAGGATATCTTAGTAAATTTTATGAATTTCGAGTTTATATTGGTCATTTTTAAGTGTTAGAATGCATTTTGATAATTTTAGTATATTTAAAGGTATTTCGGAAATTTTAAAGGTTTTAAGAGTATGTTTGTTATATATATTCATCGATTATTAGGTAATTCGATAGGGGTTGAGTTGGGTTGGCTACGCCCATGTGTGATGTTGATACTGATTAGTATGACGATTGAATAGTAAAATGCGAAAAAAAAAAAAAAAAAGAACAATTGAATGTGAAAAAAGTACGGTTATATTGATTTTGGTACTGCCCAATGTGATGATATAATTGTCAAATGTGAGAAAAAAAATAAGGGTAAAACTAAATGTGGCAAAAGTATAGTCATATATGATGTTGGTACTACCTAATGGGACATTTGAACCATCAAATGTAAGAAAAAAAAAGGGAATTATCAAACGTGACAAAAGTATAGTCATATGTGATATTAGTATTGTGTAATGTAACAATAGAATTGTCAAATATGAGAAAAAAATTAAAATACCATTAAATGTGAGAAAAATACAATTATATGTGATGTTGGTATTGCCTAATGTGACAATGAAACCATCAAATGTGAGAAAAAAAATAAAGGAATCACCGAATATGACAAAAGTATAGTCATATGTGATGTTGGTACTGCACAATATAAAGATAGAACCATCAAATGTGAGGAAAAAAAATAAAGAAACTACCAAATGTGACAAAAGTACTATCAAATGTAATGTTGGTATTGTCGAATGTGACAATAGAACCATCAAATTTGAGAAAAGAAAAAAAAAAAAAAAAAAAAAAAAAAAAAAAAAAAAAGGAACCACCAAATCTGACAAAAGAACTATCACATGTGATGTTGGAACTGCACAATGTGGGGGATGAAATCGTCAAATGTGAGAAGAAAGTAACGGAACCACTGAATGTGACAAAAGAACTGTCACATATGAGGATGGAACCATCAAATGTGAGAAGAAAGTAAGGGAACCGTCGAATATGAAAAAAGAACCGTCACATGTGATGAAACCGTCACATGTGAGGATGAAACCGTCAAATGTGAGAAGAAAGTAATGGAACCATTGAATGTGGCAAAAGAACTGTCACATGTGATGTTGGAACTGCACAATGTGAGGATGAAACCGTTAAATGTGAGAAGAAAGTAAGGAAACCACAGAATGTGACAAAAAAACTGTCACATGTGATATTAGAACTACACAATTTGAGAGTGGAACTATCAAATATGATAAAAAGGTAAGGAAACCATCAAATGTCACAAAAGAATTGTCACATGTGATGTTGGAATTGCATAATGTAAGAATAAAACCGTCAAATGTGAGAAAAAAGTAATTTGGTATAAAAGGTTACCTATTAATGGGTACTGTACCCCTTTTTTTGGGTACCGTAGAATTATCCTTTCAAATAAGAAATCTAGAGTTCAAATTTTCTCTCTCCCAATTATCACACTATAAAAAAAAAAAAAATGATAATAAATTTTCACAATGACAAGACAAGGCATGCAATTATTTTAGTTGACAAATCATATAATGGCAGTAAAATAAAGATATTTAGGACTAAATAAAAGTATATATCAGGAAAATTGTGAAATCTTATGTCCACTAATTTGGTTGACATTTAAAGAGACATTTCATTGTAGACCCTTTTGGTTTCGTGCTGTTAATATATATATATATATATATATATATATATATATTTATTTTAAACATCGTGTAATTGACCTTCAACTTATCAATCAGTGACTTCTTCCAACTGAAGCCTTTACGTTTGGGTAAAGTCCAATTGAATTGGTTTTCCTATCACGCTAGGCCTCATGGCCGTTTCCATCTTTTGTTTTTTGTGTTACTTATGTTTATTTACAATTTTACATTTATTTCAGAGATTATATGAGCAGCTATAGTGTTATCAAACAAAAAAAAAGTAATATTTACTTTTAACGGATGTTTTAGGATGTACCAAGAAACGGGGACAAAATTGGCTTCTGCCCTTTTCGGGCAAATTAATTAGTCTTTTGCCATTCTTCCTAAACTAAATAGGGAAATGCTCCTCTTTTGAAAATCGAGTTTTTCAAAATCGAGTTAAGCCCTATAATGACGTTTTCAAGGACCTATAGTGACGTTTTTAAAGACTTATAGTGGCGTTTTGTAACTTGATATCCATGAAATCGAGTTATAGGCAATAAAATTGCCTATAACTCGATTTCATGGATATCAAGTTATAAAACGTCACTATAGGTTCTTAAATCGTCACTATAGGTCCTTAAAAACGTTACTATAGAACTCCAAAATTTTTTTTTTTTTTAACTCGATTTTGAGAAACTCAATTTTCAAAAGAGGGACATTTCCCTATTTTGTTTGGGAAGAAGGGCAAAAGGCTAATTAATTTGCCCGAAAAGGGCAGAAACCCATTTTGTCCCAAGAAACGGTCATTGTCATCTTAAGGGTTTGAGAATTGAGAGATATCTATATATTGGGATCAAGAAAGTTCTAGATATTCTTGTCCAAGAACCCTAGTGACCACAAAAGTTCTCTAGGAATCATCACTTTCTTTACAATTTAAGGGGGAAAAAACCTACAATTCAATTGAAATTTTTTCTTTTACAACTCTCATACCTAGGGATGACCATACACTTGACCAAGCCAACCCAACTACCTGACCTAGTTCGATTCGAATGGTTCTAGGTAGTTTTGCTCATGTTAGTTGGTCGAATAGGATGTCGGTTGGCAAGTTTATTGAAAAAGAAATGTTATGTCCACAAAACTTTCATAATAAATCTTAAGTAGTAGATTATTATTGCTATTACTAGTAGGCAAAAAATAATTTTAATTATGGGTTCAAATTAGAGCCAATAACAACTTAATAAAATGCTACTTGCTTAATTACCAAAAAAAAAAAAAAAAAAAAAACGTAAGCCTTCAACATTGGTCCTTGAGATATTTGTTCCTCATTGTGTTAACAAATGTCCTTTCTTCTTCTTCTTCTCAAAAAAAGAAAAAAAAAATGTCCTTTCTTCTTATCTTCTACACAATCCACTTATCTCTAATCTGTTTCAATTTTTTTTCACCTTCTTTTATTTTTAATTTCCTTATTTTCTTTATCTCTCTCCTCTAATCTCTGTTTACTTTTCGTGATGGTGGACCTCAACAATGACAACAAGGATGAGGGGATGATGAAGTCTCTTCACTTTCAATCCCAGAACTACTTCGATCATTCTGATCTCTAGGTAGATTTGCAAGTTGTGTGATTCAAGTTTTAGGTAGATATGGTGAGAAAAAAAAATTTTAATAGGCAGACTTATGTAGCTTTTTATGTTTTTGACATTTTTTTCCTCTATGGCTAGATGATTGCAGATCTGGTTTGGGTTGTTGGAGACTAAATTTTGTAGGTTTTTTTTTTGTTTTTTTTGTTTTTGTTTTTGTTTTTGTTTTTTTTTTGTTGTTGTAAATATGTGTTTTTGTGATTTGTGACTCCTGATGACTTGTTTGAGGCCAATCGTCTATTTGATAGTGGAATATAGGTGGTTTTGCTAGATTTGTTAGATGACAATGGGTGGGAGGGTTTCAAACCCAAGAGGATCGAGTCGAGTGACGATTTAACACCAAATGCTATTCCACTCAACTCGATATCCACCTTGCAATTTGTAATAGATGCCCTAAAACTTGCTTCGCATAACTTTATTTTTTTTGTGATGCTAGAAATATTAAAAATTTAAATTAAATATTTTTAGGCGAGTGGTCCTTTGTTTGTGTTCCATGGACTGCAGACTACAAGCCCACTAAAAAGATAAGGTGATCTGAAGGGCCAAGCTCGGCCCATATCCTTTGAAGGAAAGGGCCTAAACCTAATAAAGGGACCAAGGGCCCACCCTAGGAAGGAATCCTTTTTCCACCTATGGATGCCAACGAAATGTATCCCCTTAGACAATATCAACCGAGGGTGCCCCGTCAATGACATAGCCAAGGAGAAACCTAAACCCATGAAAGATGTCTGAGGAGCCTAGGGAGGTAGTTCTTGAATTAAGCAATAGTCACCTCTGTGTTAATTAAAATGTTCTCACCTAACAAAACAACATTTATTACTGAATGAATGACTTGAACAGTGGGCTCTTGCCCCAAAGGTCCATCTTCATCATCAAAAGGGTGGAGAAGACACCCAATGGGACAAGTATCTCTTGATCCTCATCATGACAGCCTACTACTGAGGAGAAGGCTTGGGGCTATAAATAGAGGCTTTATGCACACTTGGTGGGATATACCAAAATTAGAGAGAAAAAAAAGTTGAGAGAATTTGTACTTGTTTTGGATGTATGTATCCTCAGCAACAATAGTTCATCCTTGTTTATCAATAATAAACTTGTATTATTCAGTTTTTACTCTTGTTCAGATCTCCTATTGTGGATTGATTGCTTCCCATCCATTACAAATTAGTTGTGATGATCAAGTATTGATTTAGAGCCTAGGTTTTTAGTTTTTTATTTTTATTTTTTTATTTTTATAAAAAGTAGGTTTTTAGTTAGTTTTAGACTCCCACACTATTTATTATGTTATTGAAGTGACACAAACTACATTTATTGTTATATTAGTTTGTAATTAAACATTTTGTAATGAAATTAGAAGTAGGTTTTTATTTATTTAAGATCAAAAAAGATCTTAAAAACTTTCCTCCACATTTCTCATCGTTGCCTTTTAGGTAAAACATTAATTGTCCTTAACATGATCTATGAGGAGAATGAAAGTTATCGAATAGGAAAATGTCAAATCGCAACTAGATGATATTGGTGTCATATTGTAATTAAGGATTGGTCAATTAATTAATTACAAGATGAAAATTTTCAAAATTACTACCAATTTTATTATAAAAAACACTTACAAACTGACATAACAATAAATATTATTGGTGTCATATTTGTATAATAAATAAATTTATTAATTACTTTTTTTGTTATTTATTTAAAACAAATGTTTGTAAGATTGTTGTTGATTTCAGCCGGCCGGAGCATTTAGAAAATACTATATCGTTTAGTAAATTGGAACGAGAAATCCCACCATTTAACTTTCAGAAAAATTTTGTTCCAATCATTCTGGTTTATTCCGGTTTTCCAACAACATTCAAATTTCAATCGGAATGAATTTGCTCCTTAAATTTTTTTTTTTTTTTTTTAAATCATGTGGAAAGTACTCTCTGAAACAAGAATTTCAATTAAAAATCTTACAACTAGCAAAAGTGATATCATACGCAATATAAACCTTTTGTTTTGTTTTAAAATGAAATGAAAACAACTCCTTTTTTATATTTTTTAGAACCCAAAAAAAAAAAAAAAAAAAAACCTCACATTAAATCTTATCCAAACAACGCAGAGAAACAAACAAATCTAAGACAACCTAAATTAAGGGACAGTTTCACATGGAAAATTATCCCCCTTTTTAGAGGAAAAATTTCCATATTTAAAATTCCCATATTTTGTAAACGTGGCTATAGGCCATCCTAAAAAAAAAAAAAAAAAAAAAAGGGCTGAACCTATAGCTGCGTTTAAAAAGGCCCATAAAAAACGCGGCTAAAAACACTTACAAACGCAGCTATAGTTCCGCTATAGCTGCATTTTTTGTAGTGGTAAAAGGCAATGGTAATAAGTGGGAGTGGCGTTACACCTATCCTGTTTCACACATAATTTTCACTCAACACAGAGCTATGCAATAACGTGTTTTAACTTAGGACCAAGGTTTTAAATTTCATTTCGTTTCGTTTTGATCGGAATATTCCATTTTGGTGCTTAACCTAGTGCACTTACCCCCCATGTTCTGTTTTGGTTTAAATTTTGGTCTGTTTTGGTGTTTCAGATGAATTTTGGCAATTCCAGTCTCTCAATTCTAGACTATTCCGGAGTGTGTTGAATTTTTTTTTTTTTTTTAACATTGAAGTCCAAATTCATCATTTGACTCATTTTATTCGCATATCATATTTTAAATTATGTGTTGGTTAATTAGATACAATAAAATATGAAGTTATAAATAAATATTTGTGTGTGCATATATATCTAGTACATAATCCCGAAGCAATGTATTAATACCAAAATATTATGTTCTAAATGTCAATTCGGAACAAAATTCAAAACCTTAGATAAAAAAATAAAAAATTTAAAAATTAAAAAAAAAAAAAAAAAACCTTGACCAGAAAAAAAATAAAAATTGATTTGACCCGAAACCGAAAGTAAAAGGTGTAGTCATAATTTGCATATGTCCAAAGGAGTCGGTTGCATTATTGCAAAAATGGGCCATCCTCCTCCCCTCCATAACAGACACAAGACGAGAAAGCCAAACCATACAAAACAATGTGTGGTTGGCTGCACACCACCAACTTCATCCATTTTCATAAAGCAACGAACGATCTCAACAACTGCATCAAACAAAGCTTTACAAGGATAATAGAAGATGAAACTAATATAAATTAAGAAAGATAAAATAAAAGGAAAGAAGAGCAAAAACTGCTTCTCCTCCCCTTTATTACAAGGACATACGGACAAAAGAACACAACAATTTTTCAATCAAATCAATACTCATTGGACAGAGGTGCATGTTCATGATGCATGAACACGTTGCCATAGACAAGCCCAGCTAAGCCACCACCAATTAGGGGTCCAACCCAGTAGATCCAGTTGTCATGGAAGTCACCGCTAGCCACAGCCGGCCCAAAGGAGCGAGCCGGGTTCATTGATCCACCGGAGAATGGGCCGGCAGCCAAGATGTTTGCACCAACAATGAAACCAATGGCAATGGGTGCAATTATGCCTAGTGAACCCTTCTTGGGGTCAGCTGCTGTTGCATAGACTGTGTAAACCAAAGCAAAGGTAATGATAATCTCCATCACCACTCCTTCAATGGCTCCAACTCCGGCAGCGAGGCTGTGGATGGGAATTGCCTGAACAAAGAAGTAACATCAATTTGGTGTTAATTTAGCTTTCCTTGAGAAGGAAGGAAGAGATTAAATTATAGAACATAAAAGGAATTTGATGAATCGTGATCCTCTATCGATGTAAACTTCATTATTTGCTAAATCAACCATATTTTTTACACGTTTTATTTATTTATCTTCCTTCTAAAGTAACCATAAGTTAAAGGAAAAAAATCTGTCATATGATATGCTACAATTAATAAAGTATAAAGTGAAGCACTTTTTTTGGAGCCAGAAGATTTTTTGTTGAAAGTTTGATCAGATAACCACAAACACATGTTTTGGCTCTTGTAACGATAAGGTCATAGTTGCCCTTGTTTTCTTAAGTATTAACTATATAGAAAGTGTTTGGGGTGCCAAAAATTGAAAAAATTCTTATCAAACAAAACTTAATTACCAAGCCTCCAGTGACTGCCTTGAGAAGGAAACATGCTACAATGGAGCCAAGAAGTTGAGCAATCCAGTAGAAGATGCCAGTAAGTACTGTGATTTGGCCACCAAGTGCCAATCCAAAGGTGACAGCAGGGTTAACATGGCCACCTGAGATGTTGGCACCAACTGAGACTGCAACAAATAGAGCAAAGCCATGGCAGATAGCAATGGCTACTAGCCCCTCTGGATCAAGTGCCGCATTGGACGTCAACTTATCTGTCAAAACAAAAACAAAAAAAGATGTAAGAATTAATGCAAAAGTGGGGAGAAAAAAAAAGACAAAAATTACTTACTGTTATGCATCCAAAGCTCTCTCTCTCTCTCTCATGGCTACAGCCTAACCAACAACAATAAGTCTAACAACCAAACCTTAATCTTACAATGAATCATCAACAGACTAGTCAACATCTACAACATAGCTTACATAAGTAACCCTCCTCGAAGAATATTATGGTTTCTTTTTCCCTCTTTTATTTATGGTTAATATTTGTCATCCTCATATAGGTTTATTTATCCCATAAAAAAATTATAAAGATTTATCATCCAATGATCAACAAGAGTTCGAAATATTTCTATGTTATCAAAAGAACAGAACAAAGAAATTAAATTGAAATGTTATCTTTAGCTCAAGCAGTGTGCTAGAGGGACAGCCATGTAAATTAAGAAAAGGGAGCTATTATAAGTGAGTGAGTGAGAGGAGAACTAACTGTATGCTATAGCCGAACCAACACCAGCAAAAACAAAGAGCAAGGTTGAGATGAACTCAGCAATATAGGACCTGAAAGAGCTCAAACTAAACGAGTCATCAAATCGACCAAAGGCAATCCTGGCCATTTTTTGGTTTAACTAAGTGCTATAGCTATTGGAGACGGAGTACTTGAGAGGATAAGGATAGAGAGAATATATGGTTGAGATAGCAAAAATGGCTTTTCTAGGTCACATATAAATACTACAAAGATGTGCAATATAATATAAGCTTTATTAGGGTATAGATCATGAGTAATTCATACTAAGATTGTGTTACTATTATTGAAAAGTATTGTTTATTAAGAAGATGAAAAAGGAATATGTAAAGTGTACACAATATCCATTCACATCCAATCTGGCTATTTTCTGTGGTCTTAGCTGTCACAAACATGCTTTAATGGAAATGTCCGGAAGCACATCAATGATTCTACCATGTGAGACTGATGAGAGTGAGAGAGAGCAAAAGTTGTGAAATTTTGGTGGGGTTGTTTTTACGAAGAAAATAATGATAAAAGGGAATAGACATGAGGGCATGGCTTGCTTTGGCCCACATATTGCACCGACCAATGGCTCCATGTCCCAAATTAATATGGACAAGAAGTTGTGGCATTTGAAAAATGAGTGGATAGGATTAACATTTTGTATTTTTAATTTTTTAATTTGTTTGTTTAGGCTTAAGTGGCCTTCTTTAATTGGCTGTGGATAAAGAGGAATCTTAAGCTTTAGCGTGTTTGTTGGTTTATTAGCTTGGAATTATTATTATTATTATTATTTTTTTCTTTCAAGAATCAGGAGCTTGGAATAATTTATTAGTTGTGCCTTGATCAACTCTGTTAATTATTTGATGATAACTTTAAGGGGTTTCTTTTTTCTTTTCTTATGTTTTTGTCTGCATGAGTAAAAGGTGGTTTTGGATATTCACCCACGTGATTCCATTGTCCTATTGGGAAGGCTCTAGCTCAATGAATTGAATTGTCCATCACTGAAACCGACCTTTTACAGTTTTGGTGCTCCCACAGAATTGTTTAGCTAATCGAAGTGCACCACATCATTAATGGTGAATTCCGTTTAGTCTTTTACTGGAAAGGCAAATAAATTTTAGTTACCAAATAATCTTCCCCCTCAATTTACGTGATTGAATAATTGAGTTTGGGTTTGAATTAGTACTAGACTCATTAACACTGAGGCCGCAAGCCAACGAGAGAATCTCGTGATATATCCTACTTGATAGAATTTTTTATTTTTATTTTTATAAGATGTGATTTACTTCTATGATCTTATCTTTTTTTTATTCAGCAAAAAGTAATAATAAAAAATGATAATTGATTAAGCTTTTGCGCCCATTTTTCTATTCTCAAATCAGATTAATTGTGTTGGAGTCACAGGCAAATAGGCAATGCCCTTGAACATGAACTTGAAGCATCACGTGCTCCGTCTTAATTACTTGTTTGAACCACTAATCAAATGAGAGTACCAAATAACAAATATTTTGAATTTTAAACATCTCAAACTTCTAGACATTGAGTTAATGTTTCTCTAATTTTTGTCACGTATCTATTTATGCAAAACCTAACTTTTGGAACTTCGTACACAATTTTTGTACACAATTTTTTTATTTTCACAATGTTTATGTAGCATGAATACTGCAATAACAAACGCAATTGTGATGTCAAATTAAAGTAACTATTGGTATGATATAAACTAATTGTTATCTATGTTATATGTATGCGATGCCACAAAATAAGTTTATGGCATGCTGCCGAATGAATTATCTCACACTAGCGTAGTATATAGAGCGCTTCTCATTGTTCGCAATAAATGAGTGATGTACATCATGGAAAGACAATATAATCGTAGTACTTCGATGGTGAGAGTGACTGATCATGGTGAATTTATATATATATACAGTAATACTTATTAGAACACATTATAAAATAGTAATATTAGTGTTTTAAACCGGATTTATAATACATTATTTAACCTAAATTGGATTTATAATGTAAAAGGGTCTAACCTTTGTAGTTATAGACTGAGGTTATAAATAGCGGATACTAGACACACATAACCAATGTGGGATAAACATCTTTTTTTTTTTTTGAGTAAACAGTAATATTTATTAAAATACACATGATATAATAATATTAGTATTTTAAAATAGGTTTATAATACATTATTTAATCAGAGTACAACTACAAAAGGGTCTAACCTTTGTAGTTGTAGATTTGGGTTATAAATAGCGGACACTAGACACACACAACCAATGTGGGATAAACATCCTTTCTTTTTTTAGAGTAAACAGTAATATTTATTAAAACACACATGAAAATAGTAATATTAGTGTTTTAAACTGGGTTTATAATACATTATTTAACCAAAATATAACTACAAAAGGACCTAATCTTTGTAGTTGTAGACTGGGGTTATAAACAGCAGACACTAGACACACACAACTAATGTGGGATAAGCATCCTTTTTTTTTAGTAAACAGTGATACTTATTAGAACACATACGAAAATAGTAATATTAGTGTTTTAAACTAGGTTTATAATACATTTTTTAACCATAGTACAACTTCAAAAGGGCCTAACATTTGTAGCTGTAGACTGATGAGTTTTTGATTAGGTTCGATTGGGTAGAATTATTTTTTAATTTTTTCTTTTTAGGTAGAAAATTGATAGATAGAATTTGGGCACATATTAGTGACTTAGAATGAAGATCAATAATGGGTGTAAAGGCTTAAGTCCACGATGTAAAGTTATAGAAGGCAAAAGCAAAAGCAAAATTAATTACTTGGTTTGTTTTGATGGCTTATGTCCACGATATAAAGTTTTTAGTGATTACGTCTTTATTAATATTAGTCGCAAATTCACGCGTTGCACTTAATAATATTATTGTTTTAGTTATTATTTATTAACAATTGGTTTTTCATTATCTTTTAAGTTAATAAAAACCATACATGTACTTTTTCTTAAACCTTTATACATACATACATACATACATACATATATATATATATATATATATTTTAATGTGAATCTTTACATACATAAACTCTATATATTCCAATTCTTTATATACATAAAAACATAGATGTGTATATATATATATTGTAGGGATAAAGGCCTAGGATAATATGTTGGGCCTTGGGCTTTTGTTTGAGGACACTGAATGGTCCGAGGAGGGGCAAATAGTCATTTAGGGTTCCAATTTAAAGTCTCATGAGTAAAAAACAAATGAAAGGTAATCCAAGGAGGAATTACTCCTTGAATGTGGCGTGTGCAGCTCAAATATGTATTCCAGCAAGTAGAATAACCCTCCAAGAAGTTGCGATAACAGGAACATACTTCATGAACATACAAGAAGGCAAGAAGCCCAAAAATATCTAGGGGAAAGCTGCTGTCACTGCATTAAATGCATGACAGCTACTTTTCTGGCTATATTTATGTGGAAAAGACCTCTGAATAGTGTTACCTTAGTTACCACAACTCACAGAAAGTCAGAGAGGGTGTCTGATGAGATAGGTACTCAAATGGAGGCTCAGATAATCAACAAGTGTAGAATCAAGATGTTCCAGAAGGAGCTATATAATGTGAGAGACTCTCCCTGAGGAAAAGGGGGGGGGGGAGAAAAAGCAGAGAAAGAAGACTGCAGCAATCTAAATTGTCTTTGTATTCAATTGTAATCAATATATACAAGTGTGACTTCCTCGGTTTGAAAATCCACTAATATCAAAATCTCTTCTTTAGTGTTTGATTGTCATTTAATTCAGTATTCAACTCATTAGGGTCTAGTTCTTCGACTCACTCTTTACAAATTTATTGTATTGGGCTCATTGGGCCAATATCCCATACGTTTTGGGCTTGGACTGTAAATCGAGACCCTGCATATATATAAATATATATATATATATATATATATTATTTATTTATTTATTTAATGTGAATCTTTCCATATATAAACTCTATATATTCCATTTCTTTACATACACAAAACCATACACATTAAGTATATATATTATTTACTTAATGTGAATGTTTACATATACAAACTCTATCTATTCCATTTCTTTATATACGTAAAACTATAGACTACTATTCCTTAATAATAGTGGCTAATTAGTTTTATCATTTTTTATAATGTAATATGTTGAATAAAATAATATGAGAAGAAAAAAAAAGTAAAAATAAAATATATAACAATAAACACCAAATTAATTATCTCTATTAATTATATTACAATTTTATTTATTTGAATTTAAATAAAATATTATGTGTTTAATTTTAAAAATAAAAAAAAATAAGAAAACATAAATAATTTAATTATATGGAAGATGTGGTTGAGTTTAAATATTGAATAAAATAAGATAATATATATATATATATATATAATAATTGTAGGGATGTTAGGCCCAATAGAATATATTGGGCCAGGGGCCCAGTTCGAGG
The DNA here is from genome assembly GCF_932294415.1 of Quercus robur. Classification (NCBI taxonomy): domain Eukaryota; kingdom Viridiplantae; phylum Streptophyta; class Magnoliopsida; order Fagales; family Fagaceae; genus Quercus; species Quercus robur. Next base: position 19,595,359 of record NC_065538.1, read on the forward strand.
ACACCTCATAGTCCGAGGATGAATAAACATGTTATAGAGGTTAGCACTAATAAATAAATTAAGAGATCTAGGCGTGATGTTCCAGGGAGGTGATTTGAGGAGAAATGCTTCCTCGGCTTAGCAAAGCCGAGGTCAGAAGGTGCGGTCTGACATCAAGAGCAACATTTCGGACAATTCCACTGATGAGGATAAGTATCAAGAAGGAATAGGACAGAGGGAGGCTATGAAATATCTTAAGGGAAAGCTGCTACCACCACATTAAATGCTCTACAGCTAACTCTCTGGCCACATTAATGAAGAAGTGATACCTGAACAGTAATTTTCAGCCATACAACTACTCCCTAAAAACTTCAACAAGGTGCTGATGGGACAAGGATCAATATCAACAATCTAATCTACACGTGGAGAGTAGAGATGAAGGAGGAGGATAGTAAAAAATAGAAAGAAGACCCTAAGAGAAGGGGATCGAAAAATTAAGAGAGAATTACTGTAGCAATAAAAACTGTATTTGTAACCAACTTCAAGAATTATATACAAGAGCTGAGCTCCTCAAATTGTGCCGAGGACGATTTTCATGAGATACATCCAGTCTATAATTACTTTATTGTCACTTGGATCAACGAGAATTGCTACATTAGAGCCTAGTTTTCCAACCCACTCTCTACAAATTCATTGTATTGGGCTATTTGGGCCTAGATCATTTTAACTTTTGGGCTTAGGTTCAAATCTGGTCCTTACAATAATAAACACCAAATTACCCAAATCATGTTATGTAATAGAATAATATATATTATATTCATATGTATTATCTTTAATTTTTTATAACACAATAGGATAACATTTAACAATCAAAGAGAACAAAAAAATTAAAACACAAAACTAAATTGCATCAACCCAAAGTAAAGTTATAATGAACACAAAAATTTATCAACTTAAAGTAGAGATGCAGGAAAAATAAAAAAAAATACTCCAAAAAATATTGAGAGAGGGAGAGATAGAGAAATAACATTTTCGTGAGGGAAAACTATGCAAAGAATGGAAGAGAGAATGACAAATTTATGGTAAGATGAAATGAATATGAAGAGACAAAATAAAGGAAGATAAAGGGAAAGATGAATAGTGATATTAAGGTTGAGGGTAGTGGGGAGATGAAAAGATAAGGGAGGGAAAGATGAAAAGACAAAATAAAGGAAGATAAAAGGAAAGATGAATAGTGATATTAAGATTGAGGGTAGTGGGGACTAGGGAGATGAAAAGGTAAAAGAATGAGAAAGGTTGAAGAAAGTATAATTATTATAAAAAAGAAAAAGAAAAAAGTAAACATTAAAAAAAATTATAGGAAAATTAGAAAGAAAAAGGATAATGACATGGATACTGATGTGGCTCAACTGAAACGCAGCAACAATTAATGCTACGCTTCAACTTTTAAATATATATAGATATGATGAATTATGTACATGTTTCAATGAATTCCACCAATTCCCATTATATAAAAAATATTTAAAAAAATTAAAAAATCCAATAATATTAACTAAGTCTAAGCTTATTCTAGATTAATCCTATAGATGATTGCATTGGTTATGGATAACGTCACTTGAGAGTGGGCAACATATACATGCATCGAGAAACATGTCGATTGAGGTCATTTACTAAATAAAGACTAAAGAGTAATATTGGTACATGTGAGTTTGCAATTTTTGAGCATGGGTTGCACAATTTTTAATAAATCAAAAATGAAATAGGTAGAATGAAGCCTATTCTGAGAGAAGGAACAATATATGGATCTCGATATGGGCTTCTCGCATGTCATAGGTACCTTTTGAGCTTCTTCCCTCAAGCCCCTGCTGTTTTTACATAGTCTACTCGACATGAATTAGGAGTTAGTTACCGTTGGTGACGATAAACTGTTTTAACATGTTGTGTTATGGTTGGGGCCATTGGGTTTTGCCATTATATATGGTGTTTCAAGGGCTTAGGCAAGATGAACTTTGACTCTAATTTCATGTCCTTCTCTTTCAATCGTAATATGGTATTACTCTATTAACAATTTAACTCAACTTCATTTTTTTGTTGCTACATTTTTCTTGTGTCCACATCATTATTTTTGTTGTTACTCAACTTATTTGATTTTTGTAACTGTTTTTACACTTATTAGTCTTTGTAACTGTATTTTAGGGTGCTCATTTTTATTTATAGTAGACAAAAAAAAAATTTATATGTAATTTTTTTCAAGATCACTAAACACCCTAACCATAACATGGAGTTGCCATTGCTCACGAGGTTGGAATAACATTTATAGCTCACCGGTTACCTGCTCGTAGATTCGAATTTAACGGCTAGGATACTATTATGGTAAACATCAAGTAGGGAACCACTGACTCCTAATATGGGAGGAGGGGCGGAGTAGGGGTGTTCGCGGTGTGGTGCAGTGCGGTTTTGGGCCATTTTTAGCACCGCACTTTGCGGTGCGGTTTAGCTAAAACCATAACTGCACCGCACCTTGTTTTTGCGGTTACATGTGTCGTGTGGTGCGATTTAGAGTTTGGCCAAAACCATAACCGCACCACACCTCATTTTTGCGGTCACATGTGCGATACTATATAAGATGCGGTTTGAAGTTGATATATTTTTCAAATTTTGGGCTTTTCCTACTTAGCCCAAAACTAATTTTTCCCTTTTTTGGGCCAAGTTTTAAATTATTGAGTTAGTTTTTCTTTATTTTGAGTTGGCTTTTTTAGTCAATACTTGCTAGGGTTATTAAACTTCTTTTTTTTAAAAAAACTAGGGTTATTAAACTATAATTAATATATTTAATATTAAAAAAAAATATATATATATATATATATATTAATATATAGAGATGGTGCGATTTGTGCGGTTTTCTTATTATAAAACTGCAAACCGCATTGCACCATACGGTGCAGTGTGATGCATTATTACTTGCGGTGCAGTGTGATGCATTATTACTTGCAGTACAGTGCAATTATGCCATTTTGCTGGCGGTTTTGGTGCGGTTTTTGCGGTTTGGTAAACACCTCTAGGGGGAGTGTTCAAGAGCATACTGATATTTATCCTAAGGCATTTATGATCACACACAATTATTCCCACCCCAATTGTTGTAGGTGTTAGCTTGATTGCTTCCATCAGGAGGAGTCCATCTCGAAGAAGAAGGCACATGGGCCCCTCATTACTGGTCTTCAGAAATTCTTGAGAATTCTTCAAATGATATTGTCTTGGAAGATAGTTTTTGTGGGTGGGTGCAAATCTTCCAAACAATTATACAAGACAAATGATAAGTCTAGGATCACCAATTTCACACCCAACTAGTATGTTAACTTATGATTGGATGTATAATAAAAATAGTATTCCTAGTACATTTATGTGACAGTGATGTTGCTCTCATCATAGGTTAACAACTTAATAGAGTGTGAAATGAGATTGAAGTGCCCATACTTCTTAAAATAAACTACACTAACTAAAACTTGAAATATATATATATATATATATATATTTTAAATCTTATGTTTTACTTTAACCCTCCTTTCCAAAAGAAATTCTCATTTTACACTCATTCTTCTTGCTCCTCACTTGGAAGAATATATTGGAAACTAAAACAATATAGTAAAAGGGTAGTGTTCATTACACACACGCGTGCATTTCAATTGTTTTGTGTGGTCGCGTGTGGAAGTGTGTGTGTGCAACCATTTTTACCCATCCCTACTTCTTTTAAGGTCATTGCGGACGTGGAGACTATTATTGACCCTGGCGCTTATTTTGAGCAAGTATCATCGAAAGATCAAAAAATTTTACCTTACAAAGCTTCAGTTATCAATGGAGTACTTGAAGTCCCAAAGATGTTTTAATTTGGTTAGGGACATTTTAGGACAATATACACGTGAAAGTGCTTACACCATGTTTCGAACAGAACAATTAAATTCCCCCCACGCATGCACAGCCTTTAAAGCAAGCAAGGCAAGAGCGCAACTGTGGTGGAAGCATCTCTAGAAACTTTAAAGAGTTGCAAATAAAATTTGAGTTTTTATTCTGAAGAACATGTAAAAATCTGTTGCCTAGATACAAAGACTAACTTATTTAGGCCAGAGATTCTCTCTAACTTGACCGGTGAATTGAATTGTGATGGACGTGGAGAAGATCAAGAGGATATCACCCAGGTTATATCTATATGTATATATATGGTCTTGCTCCTTAGCTACCAAGACATGGGAGATAACTTATCTTCTTAAGACGATGATTTTGTCTATTGTGATTGAAAACACTGTAAAGTTGGCTAGGACATGTCAGCTTGTAAGAAAGATCGCTTAAAAGCAATGATGTGAAAGTTATATCGACAAATTCATAGTTTCAGTATTATTTTACTTTTTCTACACCGGCTTTTACATTTTTTTTTTTTTTTGGAAAATACTAACGAATGCCTTTAGGGAACTGGTTAAGTTAATTAAAAAAATTTTTTATGGAAAAAGAAAAAAAAATTAATGTTTTGACAACTTTTTTCATTTCTCATAAAAGTAATGTCAAAATTTTCTTTAACTGAATTCTTAATTAGTGCCCTAAGGACACTTGTTAGCATGATTTTTTTTTTTTTTTTTTTTTCTTCTTGTAGTAAATATCCTGATATAATCATGGCAGGTTGAACCTATATGTATAATCATTATTATGTAGTTGAGTGGCATAAAGAACATAAAACCATGCAATAAGGTATATGGGTGGGTAGGTAGGATGAGTCATTAATCTTAGTTATGGGCTGAAGAAAGATTTTGAGAGCCATTGGTAGATATGGCAAAACGGGTGGGTCGGGTCGGGTCACGGGTTAAACGGGTCACGGGTCAAAAACGGGTCATTTTAAGCGGGTTGAAATCGGGTTCGGGTTCGGGTTACGGGTCGGGTCGGGTTGACCCGTATTTTTCACATGAAATTTTTTATTTTTTTATTTTTTATTTTTTTTATAAAGAAAACAATATGTATTTGCCATTTGGATAGTTATGCAACATATTACTTGATATAAAATGCATTATTTTGCATTCACTACTTATATCAAGAATAAACTCAGTTAAACTTATTAATATTTATTCAATAATTTTAAAATTATACAAATCCTAACATTGCTATCTAAAACAAAACAACACAAAGATAAGTAAAACAAATATACAAGTTTTATTTTTACACAATATCAACATTCCAAAAAAAAAAATTACAAATGACTTATTGGATAACTCATTTGATAAAGAATAAAAACATATAAGAAAGTTATAATTTTAAAAATTAATTTTATAATCTATTATCAATTGTG